>NC_134837.1:91922092-92230405 GCF_004210375.1 Tachypleus tridentatus
AAATCAGTACTTGGTATCAATATACAATATCAAAGGTACTGACACAGTCTTCACAACTTTTATATTATGGAAGCACGTGATATCAGAATACAAGATATTTCCTGGCCTTTCCCAGTAATTTCTTGCAAACATGACAACAACGCTAGTAACAGTTTAGGTAACTTTGAGGGTTATAAACTTAACATTCGAAGTTCGATCCTAGTACGAACGGTGCAGACAACCCGTTAAGCAGCGTTGCACTTAAAACAAAGAAACATTTACATCCGGAGACGCGCACAAGAAAGGGCAAGTACCCTCCCACCCATTAAGTATATAAATATGGATTCGGTTATTTTGTAAAGTGTAGTGCTGTTTCTTTTTCTGCATGTAACGTATATGAGTGAGTTAAGATGGTTTATATATCCTTGTAATATCTGCCTGCTTAGCTCCCGCCCTCAGTGGCAGTCATAGTTAAAATCCTTTGCTCGTGGTTATTTTCCAAATAATTTTTCCTTTAAACCTTTTCTAATGTATTTCGATAAATAAATTAATTATACTTCAATCTTTGCTTCCAAGATTTTAATCGTGTGATCCAGGTTTGAAACACTTAGTTTATTGACACTAAGAAACTTCCTGATGGTATTCTCTTCATCTGTATATATATATATATATATCGCATATTACTTTATATATGTACATAAAGTATATTACTTAAAAAGAATGAAATTAATCACGAAGAAGGAGGCTACTAAATAAAATAACCGTAATGTTTGAGGTTTTTATCTTATAAGCTTATTTTTAAAATATTTAATGACAGAAGAGGAAATAATAATAATAATATTGAGATTTATCGCATGGTGCCTAGAAAATATATTTGCAAATGCAATTTTCCTTATCTTTCACCAATGCACGTATATCTGTTTACACATGTTCTAAAATAAAGAACAAATACTTTATTCGTAGTAAATAAACCTAGACTAGACAGTCTATTTTGCTCATCCACATTGCTGTTGCGGTGGTTTGATCTACACCCGAGATAGTTACTAGTATCCTTATAAACTCCTGTGGTACGTAAGTTATGTGTATTGGTAACTATCGTGCATAGAAATGGAAAATTGCTATTTCCTGCCATTTCCATTGAGAAATGTATCACGAGATATTGTACGTTTGTATGATTCATGTGTTCTCGAATTTTGTTTGTAGCTTGTGCGACCATATTTCACATTTGAAGCTTACGTATCTAAATCAAATCCTGAAACTTAGTATGGGTACTAGCTTCAAAATATTCCATGTATAAATGACTTAATGTTAATAAGCCCATGATTAGGCATCCTTGTTACCAGTAGTAATTACCTTGTTGTTTGAGAGTAGATTATACTGATATAAAAAGTCGGGGAATCTAATAAAAGTTGACAACGTTTCTTGAGGTTTTCATCATTTTACAACTGTTGGAGGAGTATTGATAATGTTTCAAATATTCATATATTAGGTTTGATAAGTCAAACTGATCTTTTTGGCCTAGAGTGTTAAGGCGTGCGACTCGTAATCTGAGGGTCGCGGGTTCGCATCTCCGACGCGTCAAACATGCTCGCCCTTTCAGCCGTGGGGGCGTTATAAATTACGGTCAATCCCACTATTCGTTGGTAAAAAAGTAGCCCAAGAGTTGGCGGTGAGTGGTGATGACTAGCTGCCTTCCCTCTAGTCTTACACTGCTAAATTAGGGACGGCTAGCACAGATAGCCCTCGAGTAGCTTTGTGCAAAATTCAAAAAACAAACGAACATATTAGTATTTAAAGATGTTTTACCTGTTAATGACAATATTAAATCCACAAGTTATTTAACTAAATGGGCAGAATGATGAGTATCTGCAATTAACTATCAGAAGAAGAAAATATATTTATTATATATCTTTGGCTTGTTTATTGTTGTTGTTTTCGCGCAAAGGTGCACAAGTGCTATCTGCGCTAGCTGTCCCTAATTTAACAGTGTAAGTGGGTCATCATCACTCACCGCCAACTACTGAGCTATTATTTTATTAATGAATAGTAGAATTAACCATCACTTTATAATATTCCTACGCCTGAAAAGGTGAGCATGTTTGGTTTCATGGGGATTCGAGCTTTCAACTCTCAGATCGCGAGTCAAGCGCCCTGTCCAACTGGCAATGGCGGGCCTTTGATTTTATTGAAAGTCGTGTAAAACGAATTCACCATTTATTTATTGAATATTTCATAACCACACTAGGATCCTTAAAGAATGTATAAACACCCTGTACAACCAGGAAGTTAATCATAAAATCTTTGGAAAACCATAAATTCGTGAAGTGTTAATATGGTATATTGTTACTCGTTTGTTGCTGTTTACTCTTCTTTCTGGTGATTTGGAGGAAATTACTTAATTTTGTCTATTAACTCTTTCATTAATTTTGACCTTCGTGTAGTGACCCTCCTCAACTGTAGTTTGGAGAGTGATGGTATGTTCCTCTTTTCCCATAATTGCATGAATGTGATATAATTATTATGATATTGTATTTCTTTTAGTTACTGAAGAAAATTTAGTCTACTAATTAAGGTGATGTGATAAAGGGAGTTACGTTTCTCAGCGTTCTGAAGAGATGGTATTAATTTGCTTCTGAATTACTATTTTTCTATTGGAAGAAAGCTGTGTTTTCGAAGGGTGTTGTTAACTCTAGGGTAGATATTTCGTTGCATCAAAGCAAACTTTCAATCTTTTATTTGGTACACTTTCTTCGAGTTCTGTTAACGATCATTTATTTAATTTTATTACTTACTGTATAACTAGGAAACTATTTAGATAATGTTCCAATGCTTTTAAAGCACACTCATTCACAATGTTTAAAAAGTAATAATCGTATTTTCATTTGGTATCTTGTGATAAAAATTATTAGCTTGGAGTTAACAATGAAAGGATTTAATGTCATATCTGAAACACTGTTAATGGACTTTGTTCTTATCTTATTTTTTACCTACAATAGACTTCACAATCTCTTTAAGGGAATATTTCAACCAAGAGTTTTCTTGCTTTTCTTCTTTCTAATACCATTTTTTATACTTTAAGGTTAAGCATTAAAGGTATGAATTTGCTTTGTTGGTTATTTGTTTTAGAACAAAGCCATATTTATTATTACGCTATCTGTTGTATTCACTGTTAATATTCCAACACCAGATTTTAGAGTTTCAAGTCCTATACTTATCGCTATCCTACAGTATAAGAAAAATTCAATTGTGTTTTCAAAGTTGCAAGATAGTTAAAAGAAATGTATAATACAGTTCTATACACTACCGGTTTCTCTATTATCATACATAGTATTTTGAAAAAAAACACAAAAGGTTAATCCCTTTTACATGAGCTATTTGTATATGCTAATGCAATGACACGCAACCACAAAAAAAATTCAGTGGTGCTATAGATCACATGTTTAACGTTTATTTGACTCTCTTTAAGTTCTACCCTTTTTGACACTGTAGTTGCAAAAACAAAATCTTTTTAATACAGCGATATTCCCTAACGAGGTATAGCTGCGAATATAGCAGTATTTAGAGGAAGATAGTCTTCACTATTCCTTAAGGAAGCATCAAAATTCTTCTACGATAACATTGAGAAGAGGATCGAAATCCATAAACATGCCTAAATCTAATACTGAACGATACCTTTAACCACAAGCTGAAAGTAAAAGCTAAAAACGAGAACCCTTCCATCCAAAAAAGCCATTGCGATCGAGTATGACAAATTTCATTTTAACGCTGTTGTAAACAAGAATTTGAAGTGAAAAAAAAAGACTCGCAAGTAAGAATTTTCTAAGATTCCAGGTATGTCTAGAAACAAATTGCTGATTTCATGGAAACAATTGGCAGAGAAATTTGATTTCTAACAAATCCATTGAGCCACAGTTTTCAAGTCTTCGATTAAGATTCAGAGAAATTTTATGCCTTTGGTATTTGTTCAGGTGGTCTTGGACGCTAAGAACTATTTACATCGATGAGTATGTCTCAGTGGAACGCGTCTCTCAGGAACTATGGTCAAAATGACTTCGACGCAGAAGGCTGTTACCATAGAAACTACCAGACCATGGAATAATGTATAATCAAGCCCATCAAGTTGAGAAAATTCGATTATGAAGGAAGAAATTTCAAGGCAGCACAGAACCTAAAACATTATCCTCATAATGCGATGAGCTCAATATCATTTGAAGACATATATTTTCAGATGTTCTGATTGTTTAAAAATTCAGAACTCATAATGTTATTATACATACATTTCATTATAACAAATCCTAAATTTATCGGCACCTTTCATAATAATACAGCGTTAGAATATTATAACTATTTTTTTCTATTTTTTTTTTGAAAAATATAATCTTTCGTCTATGAAATATTATTCAGTATTTATACCCTTTGGAAGTTGGATCCAAACCGATATTTTAAATATAATCTTCCATCTATGAAATATTGTTCAGTATTTATGCCCTTTGGAAGTTGGATCCAAACCAATGTTTTAAATATAATTTTCCGTCTATGAAATATTGTTCAGTATTTATGTCCCTTTAAAGTTGGATCCAAACCAATATTTTAAATATAATCTTCCGTCTATGAAATATTGTTCAGTATTTATGTCCTTCAAATGTTGGATCCAATCCAATATTTAAATATAATCTTCCGTCTATGACATATTGTTCGGTATTTATACCCTTTGGAAGTTGGATCCAAACCAATATTTAGTTTGGTGCTTACTCTTCGTGTCTTTGGTGGTAATGCAGTTAAGAAAACAGTTTAAACTTGATTTTGTAAAAACTAAAAGCAAACCCCTAATAATTTTAATTTTGTTTATTTATTGACTGGTGTAAAAGTGTTTTTGTTTTGTTTTTCTTCACTTAAAAAATGAAATTAAGAGATCCAGAAGGAATATAAAATTAATACAAAACTATTAAAACATACAAAGTGGTTCAGGGCTCACTATTATTATGTTATATATTATAATTTACCTCTGACGAGTCTCCGAGTTATTACATTACGTACGCTATGCATTAAAATTTTAAAAATCTGGAAATTTTAACTTGAAAGTAGAAGTTAATTGAGAGTCGAAATGTATCAAATTTATGTTATTTGCCAACAAGATTGATACACGTAATTTTCTCTCTTGATACACATATATTTTAATATACAACAATATCATTTATAATAACAATTATTACAAATACTTATTATAAATAATGGTTTAATCACAAGAATTTAACAAACTTACAAACAATACCGAGTCTTATATCTGGGACTGAATCTTTTATCGATGATTTGGGAAAGCGAATTAATTCTTTGTTCCTAAACCTGTACACTTCTCTTGACGACTAACTCACTTGAAGCAAACGTAAAGTTTTCACAGACAACAATGTCCGATGTCCTCCTAGAAATGCAAATGTCCGACGTTAATTCACTGAAGTTAAATTGTTTGTAATAATCAGTGATGTCGAGAAAACCCACTTTTAGAGAAAAATATTTATGTAAACACGACTCGTTTGTGTTCAGAAAATTTTTTACGTAGAGGAGCGAACAACGTTTCGTCCTTCATCGGTCATCGTCAGGTTCACAAAGAAAGAAAGAGGTAACTGACCGGAAGCTGACCACATGTTTGAAAAGAGGTTATGTAACTAAGTGTCGGAATATAGAGGCCGGGCTTAGATGTTTGAATATATAATTTTATATTATTTATTTTATTATTATTATTTATTTATTTATTTTTGATAAAGATGTTCCTTTGTATTGGTTTATTTTAGGTTTAAGTTGTTGTATATGTGAGGCTTCTTTAATTTTGTCTCTTTATTTAGTATTTGAGTGTTTTCTATGGTTATGTTGTGTTTATTTGACTTGCAGTGTTCGAAAACGTGTGAAGGTGAGTTTTCATGTTCTTTGAATCCGGTTTCCATTTTTCTACCTGTTTCTCCAATATAAAAGTCGTAGCAGTTATCACATTGTATTTTATAAATAATGTTGGTATGGCGTTTGTCACTGTAGTTTTCACATAGTATAGGGTGATAGAATACTATTGACTGGCTGCTTTCCCTCTTGTCAGTAGTGGAAATTAGGAACGGAGGCAGTTATCTTTAATAACTTCGCAATAAATAAATAATAAAAAAAAAACATTTATTTTTACAAACCTGAATGTAATAGAAATAAATGGAAAAAATTGAAATTTAAACAACTATATACAAACAAATGACCTAAGCTTCCCCCACAGAGAACTCGGTCCGTTGCAGCCAGTACTTCCTGTTATAGTGCGCTGTGGTGTCCCCGCTGTCCCAAAGGCAAAGATAACAGGGAAACTTGGTAAAGCCTTCTTGGAGACCCATCAGGAATGCCACCACTTTGAAGTATTCGATAACCTCCCAGCCATACTCATCATATTTCAAGGCTTCTAGTAAGGTTTTCAAGCTGTTGTATTCCTCTTTGAGGTGCACCGAATGAGCCAGGGGAAGATACGGATAGTTATTCCTGTTATGAAGCTGCACAACTTTGAGGCTTCTGGATGAGCTATCAATGAAGAGGCGCCACTCGTTCGGGTTACAGGCAATTATTTGGTTACAGGTTACAAAAAAAAATTACTTAAGTCATCTAAACGGTGTGTTATAGTTAGCAATGAGGCTAATAAAATTTTGAGTAGTATTTTTAGAAATATTGAAGGCAATGAATATTATTGTTTTACTGTGCACAGCTTTGAGTTCCTTTTCTCAAGAAGTACATTGAACTGTTGGAGAAGGTTCTGAGAAGACCCACTAATATGATACCTGCGATAGCGGGATTGTCCTATGAGGAGAGACTGAAATCTCTACACTTGTTTTCTCTGGAAATAAGAAGGGTCAGAGGATATTTATTGAGGTGTTTAATATTATTAGGGGTATTGATAATATAGAATCATTAAACGTTTTTGTTGTTAACAGTAAAAATAATAGGACAAATAGTAATAAATTCAAATTTTGGCAGCGTAGTGGTTGTCTGCAATTTATACATTATTATTTTTTAAACAGAGTGGTTGGTTTTTGGATGAATATATGACCAGTAATGGATGATTATAGTTAAGTTCTTCCTTGATGGGCGGATAAGTTCCTTTAAAATTTTACAAAAAAATTATGAAACCTATTTAATAAGTCATTAACTTTGGAAATACTTGAAACATTTTATATTGTAACTAATTACGACCTTTTTCAGCATTTATACTTTTTTTTACTTACTCAAATATTTAATTATAGGGGAGTAAATATGACCAATTATACTAATTTGTAAAGAGTGATCTTGTTTCTACGACCCCGACAAGGACAACACCTAGAAAATATGATTGAGAAACTGATTAATCAATCTTCTTTGACTACGTGTATTGAGGTCATCCACAAATACACTTTACCCACAAGTTTGAAACAAACTATAGCTACCCGTTCTTAACGTTTTAATCAGCTAAAATCAGAAACTTTCCATGATAAACCAACTACTATTAAATATATCTGTTCTGAATCCTCAATATCCATGGCACTTTTAACTTAATCTGTGAAACCTTAAGCATGGTAAAATATATCAGTAGAAAGAGTTTAACCTTCTGAGTATAAAACTGTCGGTATGCCTTAAGTTGGTTAAGAGATAATAGAGCAATGAGCTTGAGTTTGTACTTGAAAACTTAAAGCCATTCTTCGAACCGCTATGACACAACTAAAATTTTATCAGTCTGAGATTTTGCTGTATTCTCTCCACTACCTGTTTCGTTGACATAAATATTCACACACAATAGAGGTTTCATAATATCTCAGAGTCCATTTATAAATTAACCAAGTATCTTTGTTTATTGTTGTCTTCCTTTTGTATCTTAGCGATCGACAAATCTTGAGAAAAAATACAATCTATAAATTTGATCTTCTACTTCAGGTAAGTCTTAGTATTGTATTTAACGTAAAAAGATAGATGACATGATTTCTTTCGGGCATATTGTGCTATTATATTAAGAATAGAAAGAAGCAACAAGAAACGACATTGTTTGGCACAATGAAAGGTAACATATTTATTACAGGTAACTGGTGGCGGTAACTGTATTACTCAACTCGTTGGCTGTAACCTATGATTCTAATTTATAACCCAGGCAAATAAACATTGGACGTATGTAGAGGATTAATTCTCATGATGGTTCATATAGTTATCTGGCTGAATCCTATCGTGAACTGCTTTTACATTTTACCCTTCTAGTGGCACAATGGTATATCTGCGGACTCACAACACTAGAGATTTCGATATCCGAGATGGACAGATTACAGAATGTATAGGTTTGTGCTTAACTACAAACAAACATTACGATTTAAGGAACATATTCGGTTATACCATCAACAAAATATTTGTGTAACCTGTTTTAATACTGTGTATTATTAAACAACTAAAGATATCGCGATTTAATCCCCAACCAAAAAATTGTCATTAAAATGTACCACGTGTTTTTCTTGTACCACGTGTTTTTCCTGGTTGTATTGTAGTTTATTTTTCACTTGGTCCCCCGCTAGTACAGCGGTAAGTCTACGGATTTACAACGCTACAATCAGGGGTTCGATTTCCCTCGGTAGACTCCGCTGATAGCCCAAGGTGGCTTTGCTAAATGAAAACACATTTTTCACTTGTATTGTTATTTATAGTGTAACGGATTTACTTTTATACATTATTTTAATATTTGCTTTTGTTTCAGTATGATGCATGTGACGTAGGTTGTTAGATGAGTTTTGCACAAGTCCCTCCTGTTATTTAAATTTGTAGAAGATTCTCGAGTGCAAGAATCAACAATATATATTTTACAAAAAACACTGGAGTATCTTTGCATATTGTTGAACACTCGAGAATCTCGCCTAATTAGTAGAAAAGTTAGCTATCGCTAAGATGTGGAGACAGTAATAGAATATTGTTAGTTTTAAATTGAACTACTCGACAGCTATCTGCGCTATCCGTCCCTAATTTAGCAGTGTAAGACTAGAGGGAAACACTCACAGCCGGCTCTTGGGCTAATGTTTCACCAACGAATAGTGGGATTGGCCGTAACATTATAACGCCCCAACGGCTCAAAGGGCGAGCATGTTTGGTGTGATGGGGATTCAAACCCGCGACCTTTGGATTACGAGTCGAGTACCTTAACCACCTGGCCATGCCGGCCAATATTGTTGGTCAGATACAGGTAAAAAACATCTAGATAAAAAAACTAGAAAAAAAATATAAAATTAGTGTTTTGAAAGAGAGAGAGCAATTTCATTTTAATAGAATAAACTAGCAAGTTCCTGAGTAAATATTTTTATTGCATATATTCGCATAAATTCTTCAATTTTATCCACACATTATAAATTATTATTTAGTTGTTTGTTAGATATTATTGAGTAAATATTAGAATTACTCATGCTGTAAGATTCAGATATATTTCGAGGAAAGCATCTAATGATGCCATAATTCAGGACATAAAGAAATTGATTAACTGAGTTAAATATTGTTCCGTTTCACAAAATGACATTGAACGGATGGAGAATTTTTTGTTTTGTAGGGAACGGACGACTTACATACACATTATACTATCCTAGCTAAAATTATGTTGTTCCATTATTTTATGAGACCAGCTGGAAATGTTTGACCTTTTAACTTTTTTTTTTTATAACTGTATACAAAACAGTTTTACCTTTTTGATTGCAAAGCAATATAGCGATAACTTGCAAACTAACTAATGATATTTATTGGTTACTTTTTGCACTTTTGCGCTAGAATTCAATTTATACTTTTAATATTTACAAATTGCATTTGGTGTTTTCACATTTTATATATGTTTTATATGAGCTAAATCCTTTTCCAAATTTTTATTATATTAATATAGAAATCATTAAGAAAAAAAACATTAATTTTTGGTTTTTTTATGATTTCTGGTGATGCGATTCAGATTCATTAGTAAATTACTGATTATTATTTTCTAAAACCGAAATTATTAATAAATGCCATGATATTATTTTTCTTCTTAGAATTAAAGATTTTAATTGTGATTGATTGATTTAAATGAAGCACAAAGCCACACAATGGGATATCTGTGCTCTGTCTACCACAGGTATCAAAACCCGGTTTCTAGAGTGAGAGTCCGTAGACATGCCGCTGTGCTACTGGGGGCATTTTAATTATGTATTACTTTCTAGAAGATGTCCGTAGGCGTAGAAGTCATGCGAAACAAAGAACATCTTATTAGTACGTCTACACCAGTTAAAATCGCAGGCAATTTACAATATAACAAGAATGTTCCTAACACGACAGCCTACAATAAAGCTTAAATAAAATGTAATAAAAACTTTTGTCACATTCCATGGAGTTTGTCTTGCCAGTACATTAGCTTAGGTGTTATAAAAGTGAAAATTAAATATTGATTTCCCGTGTTCGTTTTCTAACTGTCAGTCCAGTTCTTTGTAAGTCGTACTTATGTAACTGACAAAAATGAAGAAAGAATCGACAAAACACAATTTTCCATGGTTCTTCGTGAATGATGGGAAAGCAAGATTTCACAACAGTTGACGTAAGACGTAGAAGCATTCTTACAACTAACAGAGCAGAAACATCAGAGACTAAATCTATATAGAACACAGAGATATAAATTTTTAGTTTTCTGAAGTCACTGAAACTTTTATTATTAATTATCATAATTTTTACTTATGGGAATATGAGAATATTTTATGAGACAATACACTAAAATATATGTTGACATTATAAAGAGACAGATATATACATATATGCATATATATGAAAAAGCTAACTTGCGTACGTATCTAACAAAATTTTAAAACCTATTTACATTGTCATTTGGGAAGTTTTGCTCGCAAAGTTTGTCTTCGAAATTTTTGTGTACCTGTCTCTTATTCTATGTTCTTGCATACGCGAACCATTCTAATTTTCATAATAGATAACCATTTACTACTTTGTATACCATTTTACACAGTAATATTTTAAGAACACTTTTTTGTACATATGAATATCTCACATACCAATCGATTTTCATATATTAACACATTTGTTTATTAATTTATTGCTGTAGACATATCTAACTTATCAGTTATACTTTTTTTAAGTCGTATGTATCATGATAATTGTAAAAAGTGAAATGACGAAAATGTCTTTATTGTTTCGGATATTCACGTAAAGTTACACGAGAGTTAGTCTTCCTAATGTTGAACCAAAAGACTAGAAAGAAGGCAACTGGTTAACAATGTGTTTACCAAAGTTTGATCAACGTTATAACGCACCCAAATTATAACCCTGACGTGTGGAATGCGGAATGTGGTTTTAGAGGAGAAAAAGAGAACATTTATGATATTAGGTGAGACACTAAGGCAAACGTAATCTTTCAGAAATAATAAAAAAATCTAATAAAGTTGTAGTAAAATAGAGTAACATGACTGAAAATATCAATAAAGATACTTGAGAAGATTGGCTTCGCAGATGTAGAAATGTAAAAAGCGGAAAAAAGCAAACACTTCATATATAAAGAGAAAGAAATAGAAAAGTATTCCAAATTTATACTAAGCGATTAACTTGAACGTAGAAAATCTTAAGAATATCATTAATATAATTTTGAGAATCAATCCAGATTTTCTTTTAGGATACCAAGAAAATTACGTAATACAAGATATCATAAAACAAAACAAAAGAAACATTAGTTAAATACCAACGTAATAAAATTAATCCACACAAAGTTATGTTTTTGAAGTATTAAATTTGTTTTAAAACGAATTACTAAACAATGATATGATGCTTCACAAATTTATGTAGAACATTAAAAAATATACAAATAACTTAAAAACTAAAATAGTGTTTTGGACGTTCCCTCACAAAAAGTCACCCGCTGGTACAGTGGTGAGTCTCCAGATTTACACCACTAAAATCAGAGGTTCGATTCCCCTCGGTAGATTCAGGAGATAACCTTATGGAACTTTGCTATGAGAAAACACACACAGGTACATATAAGAAGAAATAAATAAAAGAGTGAGTTAAAATAAAATAGTGGTACAATAGATTCAAGAACTAGCATAATGCGTCAAATAAAAATAATTCTGGGATGACAGTTTAAATAGATTTCGTTTCTGAAATATGGATAGATTATTTAAATTTTATAGCCTGAATTGTGCCTCAAACATATCTCATTATCAACAGCGTTGTCTATTATGGACATATTCAAAAGCGTGTGTTCATACATGTTACTTCGATCATAAATAGTATTTTGTTTTTTATGTTTTTTTCTTATAGCAAAGCCACATCAGGCTATCTGCTGAGCCCATCAAGGGGAATCGAACGCCTGATTTAAGCGTTGTAAATTCGTAGACTTACCGTTATACTAGCGGGGGAGAGCGATTATAAAGAGAGTTAATATTTGTATTCATGCAGTTAAACAATCGTCAAAGTTCAGTTTCTATATACAACTGATGGTCATTAGATTTTGGTTTAAATTAAGGTAGATAGTTTACGGACTGGTTAAAACTAACTTGTTGTGGTATATTAAACTTAGAGATAATTTTCTCCACACTTTAATAATTGAATATGATAGTTGAGATGTGAAAGGAAGACTATAATAAATTAAAGTATACAGTTTCTAAAATGAAATAAAAATACAATATTGAAGTAAAACGCTTGTGAATAGTTTTGCCAAGCGTATTCTCGGAATATCCATTGGGATAAATAAAGCACGATATGATAAACTGACCACCTTGAAAATTGGTAAGATATAAAGAAATAAATTAAATAGTATTTCTAATATTTTTTATAATAAAAAGGTTATAAAATTTGCAATGAGAAATTATTCAATGAACAGAAAGATAAGAGTTCGTAGACTTGATAAAAACTTAGGTTTTAAAATTCGTTATTGTTACTGACCAAAACGCCCAGTAAAGGTAATTGTTGGTTTCTAAGTATCTGGTAGTATATTACATTTTTGTATGAACTTTCAGTTAAGAAAAAAATGACTGTGCATTACTTTCTGAATAATTATCTGCAAAAAATGCTGTTCACATGAGTTATAATTCACACCATTAAATTGGAAACATGACTAAGTTATAAAATAGATTAAAAGGTGAAAGAAAATCGCAGGTAATTATGGTAAAGTAGGATTTAGAAACAATACTAAAACAATCTATTGTAATATTTATGCCTTCATTAACAGGTGTATTTGGATAGGGAGCAAACGTCATACTAGTTTGTTATTATCTCCCTATCCACACTGCATGATTTGAGACATTGAATACAATTTTAAATGTATTTTTTATGTTAAATGAAGCAGAATTGGCTTCAGACATTATAAACCAAGATGATAATATTTTTCTTATTTGTAGTTGGTTAGATTATTTTGTTATGCACAAAGCTACTCAAATAACTATCTGTGCACTTCCCACCACGGGTCTCGAAACCCGGTTTCTAGCAGTATAAGTCCGCAGACATACCACTGTGCCATTGAAGGATGGGCCTTTGTAGTTGGAAAGGTTGAACGTGGACATAATAGGCCAAAGCAGGAATCGCGTTTATGTATCTTAGGTATGCCGTAAATGTAAAAGGTGTGAAATTAGTGTTTAGGAAAAAAATACATAGCTTAGAAATATACTTATATTTTTAAGTTGTAATAAACATTTGTTTAAGTGTCTTTTAAGTGTCACAGTTTATGACTAACATTAATTGGGTTTTTAGCAGGTCGTTGTACAATCACAGTAGCGTTTACTTTATCTGCTCGTAAGATAACAAAGTTCTGTTTTATCGTAATTTAGAGATGACCTTAAGTTCAGTTTTTTATCACTAGGTGGAATATTGAAAATTCATCTTAAGAAATGGAAAGCAAGAAAACCAAATTTAGACAAAGCAGCAAGATTAAGTAGATTGTATTTCTGGGACAAAACATTGAAAACTTTCATGTAAGTCTTCAGTGTTTGTAGTGTAAGTCTTCAATGTTTGTAGTATTCGTATTAACTGCATAGTATAATTATTTGAGCAACTAACATTTTGACGGCGCGGCATGGACAAGCGTGTTAAGGCGTGCGACTCGTAATCTGAGGGTCGCGGGTTCGCATTCCCGTCGCGCCAAACATGCTCGCCCTCTCAGCCGTGGGGGCGTTATAAGGAACGGTCAATCCCACTATTCGTTGGTAAAAGAGTAGCCCAAGAGTTGGAGGTGGGTGGTGATGACTAGCTGCCTTTCCTCTATTCTTACACTGCTAAATTAAGGAGGGCTAGCGCAGAGAGCCCTCGTATAGCTTTGCGTGGGCTTAAAAAACTAACAAACATTTTAAGTATACCGGAAAGAATTTTGTATGATATTGCGAGGAAGATGAAAAGAGATTTTCCGTAATGGGTAACTTTTTTCCAGTTTACATCCTTCTTTCTGTTTAATTTCTAATTATTATTGTATTGTAGAAAATTAAATGATTGAAACTACTGTTGTGATGCAGGTGTATGAATTCTCTTCTTTTTATCGAGTTACAAGAAACATGATTATTTACCTAGTGTTACATTCATTCATTGCTAACTGTTCTAGTGACCCACTCATTTCCAGATCTAATATAATAACTTATCCACTTTATCACTGGTGGACAGAAAAATAATAAATCATATCTATAATAGCGTCATTTATTCATAACACGTATATCACGACAATGTTTTCTTACAACATATATTTATTTTCGTATTCCTCAAAAGGTATTGCTTTTATCACTGAATTCATTTTACTCACTTTGCTAACAAAACAGTAACTATTAGTACTGTTATACTATTTAGAAAATGCTTTATTTTCTTGAAGCAGCTGAGCGCATTTAGATGTTGCTTCTTTTACACATGAAATTTTAGCACGTAAATATTTAGCCACATTACATAGATGCATAATCAGCATCATTGTTGGAGTGCTCATTGCATTGTTTGCTTTTTTTCTTTTTGCCGAAAGTTATATGAATTACTAAATACAGTTTAATTTCACGTATCTATAATACAATGCTTAAAATCAAACATTTAAATTTTATCTTCATCTTATAAATAATGGAATACGGAAAATATACAACTTAATATACAAAAATGTGTTTGCTGTTAAGTACAGAACAACATAATTGGCTATGTTTTATGTCAAAACCAGAAGTTTAGCATTATAAGCATTCCGACATACCGCTGGCCTACCACAGAACAGTTTTTAGAAAGACTGAGAATTGTTGAATCTAGGAAAATATTGTTTCATATAAAGTGTCTCTTTTATCAATACATTCACATCGTGACTCTATTTGCAGAGGATGTAAAAATGGAAAAGCTTAGAAAGTGATCTGTTTCAGCATAATGTTGGCATATCGAGGAGTAGCAAAGGTTGGGTTTTTCATGGAAATACCCATATAAACATTACCTCCTGTTTTGGATAATGTTTGGTCTTGTCATTGTAGAAGGCTTTACAGTATCCACAAAGTACTAAAATATACAACCATGAGCATTGAAAAACTAGCAGTCAATCTCTATCGTTAAAAAAAAGTGAATATTTAGGATGAATTTTAAGTCACTTTAGAGAAGTAACGTCTTATTATTAGTTTAACTTAATTTCCTTTAAAGCTTTCACAGCACGGTAAGCGTGAGTATAAACTAAGTTTGGAATCTATAAGTGAGAAATGTGCAAATTATTTCTTCCCAATACATGTTAGGTGTAGTCACTGCATTTTTATATATAAAAGACAATCAGGGATATTTTGGTACACGAGAGTATCAGTATATGTTGGTACAAAAGACAATCAGGGATACTTTGGTACACGAGAGTATCAGTATATGTTGGAATGAAGAAATTTTTGAAGTTTCTACTAAACTGAGGTAGATTACATAATATGTTAAGTAAGTAGGCAGGAGACGTTTATATGTAAAAGAGATAAAGCTGTTATAATATGCGAGAAATCCATTCAGTATCCTTCTGCTACAAACAGATGTAGAAAAGCTGCGAGTGTTGTGGAGAATATCCAGGAAAGATAATATGTTGTTTTTTAAACTTCGGAAGTGAGCTTAATGGCGTGATGAAACACACTAAGATATTCCAAAAATTTCAACCAGAGTTCTTGACTACGAAAACAAACAAACGTATCGTCTACTTACCTTCTGCATACGACAGGCTTAAACACAAAATACATAAATGTTCAGAAAGTTATATTTCAATCTGTTTACATAACATATTAAGAACTTTAACTTAAACTTTAAAGTTGTAAATCTATGCAAAACAACTTAAGAAGACATTTTAGATAAAACAGAAAAAAAGAGTTAAAAATGTGTCAATTATGTTTATTTTGACATCAATATATAGCTTATTTTATACGGCAAAGCGTAATCAGATGGACTGTGCCTAGGATGTAAATCGAAGTATGCATGGTTTGCTCCTTTTTGCAATAAAAAGTTTATCTGCAAATTTATAGGAAGACGATAGGGCGTTATAAGAATAACAGTCAAATTCCCGCTTTTAAACCGGTCAAGAGTAGCCTAATAGTTATGTAAGCACTGTTAACTAGTTGGTTTTCTTCTAATTTATCAGTTTAACATTAAAGATTACTACCGCTTATAGCCCTTGCGTAAATTCTTCAACAAAACAATATAGGCCACGAGTTTTTTTCAACATAACGACTTAGGGATCTTAGTTGCATTTGTGGTAAGAAACGTTACATGTTCACGATGCTTATAAACTTTTAAGAGAATATACAAATCCATATTTCGTTTTTCCAAGGGTATGAGCTTTCAAAATGTTTTCTACTACGAATTGAACACTTTTAAAGTAAACCTTAGACTAACAGCAAATTATGCGATTTGAGAGTTAATTAATATCTGCCTGGTTAAAAACATTTTAAGATGATGTAAATTTTATCTGATACTAGTTCCAAAGCATAACAGTGAAAGATGCGTTATAAAATACTATTTTTAAGAATATATTTTAACAGGTATGAGATGAAAAAATAGATATATCCGTTCCAGTTTTACGAAACACACGAACAAGTCTCTTGCTAGATAAAGAAACATCTGGGAGTTATAAAAAGAATTGAACTGTCATCTTTAAAATCCGAAGGTGAGAATGTTACGTTAAAACGATTTTGTAACCTTACCACGTTATTGCATTCCATGTTGTCACGTTGATGACATTCTATCCGACAACTTTGAACCTTGACAATAGTACTAAAACGTAGTTTCCATTTCAAAATTCCTTGTTTTAAAGCTGTCACATTCAGAACAAATCCTTCAAACCTACAATTACAACAGTTTTCTTAGTATACAAGAATTATGGTACACTGTGATCAACCCATTCGCATACAAATCCATAGGAACGCCATCCAACCGCTAGGCAGCTATGTCTTTATATGTAAAACTTTGAATACATGTTTCATTCTCCAGTTTCTTGAGATACGAAATCCTGCTTCGTAATCCAGGAAACTGTTCCTTATGGCACGTGGGCGGCTTGTGACAGTGACTTAGGCCTTCGTGTTACAAGACGCCACATTTTGCTTATCACGAATGGAGTAAGACATTTTGCGTATTTCTGTCTAGATGATCCAGGTTCCCCGAATTGGCCTCTATTACTTTGTATTGTTTGTTTGTTTTGGAATTTTGCACAAAGATACTCAATGGCTATCTGTGCTAGCCGTCCCTAATTTAGCAGTGTAAGACTAGAGGGAAGGCAGCTAGTCATCACCACCCACCGCCAACTCTTGGGCTACTTTTTTACCAACGAATAGTGGGATTGACCGTCACATTATAACGCCCCCACGGCTGAGAGGGCGAGCATGTTTGGCGCGACGCGGATGCGAACCCGCGACCCTCAGATTACGAGTCGCACGCCTTAACACGCTTGGCCATGCCGGGCCCTATTACTTTGTATTCCAGTGACATTAAGCACGACATATCTATTTCTTGACAATTCTAAGTCCACGATCTAAACGTATCCTTATGATCAGAGTATATAAAGAGTTTGTGTGGGAAAGAGTTGCTACATAACCTTCCTGAGTGTGATCTGCTTTAGAAGGTATCACACAATCTAAGAAACGCCAAACAATGTCGAAATGTAGCTCTCAAATAATCTTTTCCACTGCGACTTTATATCAGCTGTGGTAGCATATGTTATTCCATTGTTGAGAAATAAAAGTATTTACTCAAAAAATATCTTTGATCGATTTTGCTCTATTTCTGCTGTCCTTATATCTGATTTACTTCCTATCATAAAATATCATCCCATTGCGATACCAAAACCAAATCATTATATTATTTGTGTTTTAAATTTATATCGTAAATGAAATACTTTAGGTTTTACATTTTCTATCAATTAGTCTTGCAAAACCTAAAAAAGTGTAAGTTATTGTATTAGAATTGAACAAATGCACTTATTGTTTAGTGTATGACACACAACCAGACATTTTATATGCCTCACATTTTAACTCCTCGAACTTCTTTTTTTTTCAGGATTTTACCAATGTCACATGTTTTTTGTTGGTAATTTTTGTTATTGATGTTTTATAATTACATTATCAGTTGTTTTTCACATTGTAGTATTAATAAATAGAAATATAATAACAGTATGTAGACATTAATAAGTTTGGCCACGTATCTATTTGAATGCCAAAGTTTAACTTATATAATTTTAAAACATTTACATTACCTTTGTAGTTCGTTACTAAGACTTAATTCATGATTGCAGGCTTTTCATTTTTTGTGTGCACGTGCTAAGAGGCGTAGTAAACCCACGTATGCATAGAATAAACATTTAGATCAATAAAACATAAAGATAAAAGTTTTAACAGACAATTACTCAATGAATTAAGCTATAAACTAATAATGAAGTTTTCATATTTAGAGCATACACTTCAGTTTAACATAGTTGTCATAGGAAATGTTTGCTTCTGTTGAGTCACCAATGCTTGGCAGTTCTCGCTTATATTCAAGGGTGAGAGGAAAAGCAAAACAAAATTCAATTCAAAACGTGTTTGTTGGCTTATAGGCTATGCTCGAGTGCCCCAGTTTTCAGTCTTATAAGCCTTCTCAGTTCTCAGAATCACAATAATTCTAAATCACATATAATAAACTATTTTTATTCCTTGGATATGCATGGGCAACCAAAATAAAATAATGCATTTTCTGGATTTATTATGTAACCTAAATTGCTTATTATTAAAAGAATAAACCAGTTACTCTCTCTATGTATAGAAAGATGTAAATACAATCTATTACGTATAATAAAACATGTACTAACAACATAATAATGATCCAGTTATTTTATCCGTTATTTAAACCTTATTTTATCCGTTTCACTAGGGCTCGGCACGGCCAGGTAGTTAAAGCACTCGACTTGTAATCTGAAGGAGGCGGCTTTGAATCCCAGTCACACCAAACATGCTTGTCCTTTCAGCCGTGGGGGCATTATAATGTGACGGTCAATCCTACTATTCGTTAGTAAAAGAGTAGCCCAAGAGTAGGCGGTGGGTGGTGATGACTGGCTACCTCTCCTCTAGTCTTACACTGCTAAATTAGGGACAGCTAGCGCAGATAGCCCTCGTGTAGCTTTGCGCGAAATTGAAAACAAACAAACTGTTTTATTAGAGTTTCCCGATAGCACAGCGGTAAGTTAGCCGACTTGCTATACTAAAATTCGGGGATCGATCTCCGCTCTGGACACAGCAAATAGCCTAAAATTATTTTCCTCCAAAACCAAACAACAAACCGTCTCACGGGAATACTGAATAATCAAAGATTAAATTTGATTTTCAAGCCACATCTAAATTAAATTTTCAAACTTAAATACACATCAAATTACATAATGCCCTTTAAGATTCTTTAAATACAATTTTTAAACTTATTATCAAAGAGCAGTAGCGTATAAGAGAAGTTTTCTTAAACTCAGGTTTTCTTTAAATTTTGCTAACCAGGAGTTTTTGGGAAGAGAAAAACAACAAAGATTTCACGTCTTCTCTATTTTTATTCATCTTACCGCCCA
This sequence comes from Tachypleus tridentatus, assembly GCF_004210375.1. NCBI lineage: Eukaryota > Metazoa > Arthropoda > Merostomata > Xiphosura > Limulidae > Tachypleus > Tachypleus tridentatus. The sequence goes on from NC_134837.1 coordinate 91,942,074, forward strand.
TCAGTAACATCCTACATAGAACGCATACAGAAAGCCGTTTCGAATACAGTGTTCCTTCGGCGAATCAAGATAAGTTAAAATCCCGTAAACGTACTTTTTCTTATACTTAACAAGTATTTGGCGTTTTTAATCTATTCAGCACCTCATACTATCTATAAACTGTATTTTTCCTTTTACCTAAAAAGTATAATATAAAATCTCAAGCGTAGTACTTGTTGCTTTAAAATCACGAAGAAAAAATGGAAGTTAGTTATAATAGAACTACGTATAGATTATCGTTGTAATCAATATGAATTTTCAATTTTACTCGAAATAAAAAAACTTTTGTAATATATTAGGTACGAGTTCATCAATTACGTAAAATTTTTCTACTGTTTTCTGTAAATGAGATTTAAACAACAAGATATTCACTATTTACACATAACAATGTGAACGGTCGTATAATGTTAATAGCAATCAATTTCTAAATCAACAAAATCTATTCGAAATCTCAATATAAATGACTTGAAAGCTTGCGGATAGCTACGACAGTCTACCCTAGCGACATTTTGTATCTAATTCGCAAAACCTGTATGTCCAAAACATTATTATCGTAAAATAGGGATAACTTTATGAAATATATATTCCCACTTACAGTTTTGGAAAATAGCACGATAACATTTATGATACAACTTCTTGTAGTTTTGTTTCGAAAGCAAGATGAGTGTTAAAAGTTTCTTTATAATAGAGCAAAGCCACGTCAAACTAACTGCTGTCTCCATCGAGAGGAGTTGAACCCCGGATTTAGCGTTGAAAGTCTATAAACTTACAATTGTTACACCGAAGACAATATATATAAAAAAGCTATGTACGATACGGGTGCCATAAATTGTATTTACGCTTCCTTCTATGTAATATATATTATTCATCACTAGATATATCTATATATATGCTGATGCATGCGTAATCTATAATAATACATCCTATTTTAAATTAGCATGCAACCTTTTTGTCTCAACGATGAAAAGGATACACTTGGTAAGATTTAAATACTCTACAAATTATCTTTTTTTTCTCTTTAAAAGGTTTAAATTAACTCCGTGACAATCTGTTAAATTTACAACTTACAGTTGCGTCAATTATTAATTAGAAAAGTTTTCTGTCTGTGTTACAATACATAATATTTCGGTAGTTAATAGAAAGATACAGTGACCTTTTTGTAGGTACCAAGCAGATAAACGACCTGCTACATGTGTAAAAATGCATATTTCAACGCTCTACAAACTTTTAAACGTCAAACCCACATGCCCTTGATGATTATTGTTTCCTTGTCTGCGTGTGTTTTTGTTGGTTTTTTTGTTCCAAGATAATCACGACATCGTGTTATTTCAAATATTACTATTAGATAAAACAAGAGTTTCTTAGAAAAGACACCAATATCTCAACAAATAAATTTGGCAGACAAAAAAAAAGACACATCTAGATAAACTAAATAACAATATATATATATATAAAGTTTAACTAAGTTTTCGTTTTTTTCTGCTAATAGGAACGTAATTTTCACTATGGTTTAAGGGTGGGTATATTTATTTTTTTCAATATACAGCTTTTCTTCCAAAATTATTCAACGAACAACCAACGCAAAATAATTATAGCGAAAGCGCAACTATTAAAAATTATAATAATGAGATCTGATATTTATATATTTTAACTGAAAACATCGTGCTATTTTTTCCACTACTATATTTTAAAATTAGTACCTATTTGTTAGGTCTAGATATTGTCTCTCTGGTTTTAGATTATAACACATCTTTCATTTTCTTGAAACAGTACATAAAAAGTTCAAAACGTAGATAATATTATTTACATTTATTGAACTTGCATGCATAAATCGTGTTCGTTAATACTTAGTCGTTTACAGAAAGGTTAAAATGGCGTTAATTGTGCATTCTGTTGAAAATATATAAAGCACTAGAGGCAAATTTATTTTGTTTGTTTATTGCTAAATACAAAACTACATAATGTGCCCACCGGTGCTATCAAAGCCCGGTTTTAGCAGGTAAATTATTGGCTGTACCACAAACTAAGACTGAATGTTTTTACAACTTTATGATAAACTTTTGTTTAAGCCATCCGAACTTTCTCATTTGAAAAATCAAAATTTTATACAGTTTTACATGATATTAAGCCATAAATTTTTCGATAAGAAAATCGTTTATTTAATCTTCTTCCTTGATTTCGAATGAGAACTTAAGCGATTAAACAAAATAAATTTAACTTATGTTAGTAAATTCATTATTGTATTAATGAAATGATAAAAGCAATGTGGAAAACCTGAGAGTTCTCAGGAAAATTAACTCCTCTATATAGATATTAGAAATCACGTATAATGTTTCATTAGTTTAACAAATTATAAATAGAGTATTTCATATTCTTTAAAAAAAATCTATAATGTTTTGTTGAAAAACATATAATGCAAGAAAATCTTATTAAAATTATACAACAAGAGTTTTTATAGTTAAAACTGCCCTGGTTTAAATATCATAAGACGTATTGTGATAGCTTTGTGACTGAAGAGTAAGTGGTTTGAAATTATCACACTTTTTTAGTTATGTATCATAACCAATTCATCGCAAAGTCACACAGAACCACACATTATAATGTTGTTTAACCAATTGTATAAAATAAACCTCCAGAACTATACATCTGTTACAAATATACACATCTATAATTTTAATGTTACAAAATTATTTGAGATAATTTGTATTTTGTTTAACAAATATACCAAAGTAACTAAATTATACTTTTTTTTCTTTTAAGAGAGAAATAATGCACCAATTAGAATTCGTGTGAAAGTAACGTTTACGACATACAGTCCTATGTATACATATGTGCGTGTGTTACTGTATATGAATATTATATATGTGTATTTTATTGACACCTTCATATAGCTCACGTTTATTAACGCAAAATGTTATACAAGAATTTGATATTAAGATACCTATCTGACAGCAACAAACACGGTATATATATCTTACTATCTCTGCTTAACTATTTTAATGCATCGGTCGTATTTAAGAGTTACTTTAATGAAAATAAGAATACGGTTCCAGAAGTTGTTGATAATGGCTTTCTTACGCATTTCCTTTGCTTTGTTCCCAAATAATGTCAAGATAGTTTTTACGTAGAGCAATGGCAATAACCACTTGCTCTAAAAACCTTTTTACCACATTATAGAAACTACGATACATCATGTTCTGTTAAACAGCACCACACCCACTTTAAACCAGTTTTCCTCACACAGAACAGCTAACTTATATTAAAACTTTCTCCAAGGTTAGTTAATCGTGAAATAATTGTATGTTCCATATCACACATAGGGTTGGTGGTCGACCTTCATCACGCTACGCTACTCCAGGTTTTACGGTACTTTTACAAGAAAAAGTCCACTACTTTTGACCTCGCATCTAAAGGAATTTAAACATGACGCACAAACGTTTGTAAGTCAATTAGGGAAATGTATCAAAAATATTTTTTGATAAATGTTTTCAAGACATTACACTTCACGATATATACCAGCCTTTCCTTTAAGTTGATAAAAATTAAAACATGAAGTGAAATGTAAAAAACAATGCTGGCCAAGGCTACATTACCTCGGTGCCAGCTTACTCCAATCCGTATTGCCTTTCATGTAATTCGATAATATATATAAAAGCCATTGCAGCTCACTTCCTCACCACACACCTTATATCACTGTCATTGCTGAAGTGAAAGCAAGTTACTAGATCAAAATGTTGAAGGTGAGTATTGTGAAATTCTTCTTCACCGCTTTGATTGTTTCGTCATTTTTAACATGTTTAATGTAATAATATATTTAATCTGTGCAAGAAAGTATTCTGTTCGTAAGATATTAATGATTTTGACATATACCTGATTATTAAAATAAGTGTGTGTGAAATGTATTGGGGTCTTTTAAACGCAATAAACCATAGATGTATGTGAAATTTAATAAAAGCGATTTCTGGACAGGTTGCCGTGTTGCTCGCCGTTGTAGCCGTTGCAAGCGCTGGATACATCCATGGCGCTGCCGGTGGTGTCAGTACAACTTCTCGTGCTCAAGATGTAAGTACGATAATACATTGTATGAAAGCAGGGATCTAAACATTTTATTTATTTTTCTCAACAAACAAAAACTTAGAAAATAACAGTAAAGTTTGTCAGCCACTGACAAATATCGACCTAATAAATTCTATAACATACTAAGAAGAACCTTATATTTTAACGAGACATATTTTAAATTTGTCCAAATTACGACTCGTACTTTTTAATCGAATAACAAGTTTATATAAAAACTAAAATACCATAAAAGAGAACCCCTAAATCGGTGTATTTTTCGGTTACCGTAAAAACGTTTATGTTTCCACTCGCTTAATAATAAATATAGTGCATTAATTCACTTGGTATTGTAAGAGTACTTCCTATAAAGCGATATTAACGAGATGTTTGCACCTTTTACACTTTTTCTTTAAATTACTCTTTCTTTTGTCTGTAATTTTTTTCTGGTTTCGTTTTAGGACTTTGGTAACTACAGATTCAATTACCAAATTGTGGATCCTCTTGGTGCCTCCAACTCCCGTTGGGAAGCTGGCGACGCCCACGGCAACCAAGTTGGTTCCTACACCATCAGAGACATTGACGGGCGAGCCAGGAACGTCAATTACGTGGCTGATGGAGCTGGATTCCGCGCCAAGATCCATACTAACGAACCAGGCACTGCCAGCAGCCTTCCTGCCGCCGCTGTCTTAGCCTCTAGCCAGCCTGGAATTCCTGCAGTTGGTCCTGCTACTGTCCGTATAGCTCACACTGCTCCTGTCGCTGCCGTGGCTCACGCTCCTGTCGCTGCCGTGGCCCACGCTCCTGTCGCTGCCTTTGCTCACGCTCCTGTCGCTGCCTTTGCTCACGGACCAGCCGTTGGATTTGGTGCAGGCCTTGGCTTTGCAGGACATGGGCTAGGACACTTCGGAGGATATGGATTTGGTCATCTGGGAGGATATGGATTTGGTCATCTGGGAGGATATGGTTTCAAAGGATTCCATCACTGAGTTGTAGATGATACCTAAATTTTACTTTTGTAAAATGTACGTTCTATGCAGTAGATCACATAACTTTCGTGTTAAATTATACCTTTTTTATTGTTAACAGTGGACTAAAAATTAAACCTTTGTTTTAATATGGTTAACCTTCTTTCTTTCAAATGATTTTAGATGGAGATAAAAAATACTATGTGGTTTTCTCGTGCATTATAAAATATTTAATGGTTAAATATAAGCTTCCAATGCTATAAAATCACAAAATTATCTTTCAAGCATACTGCTTGACTTGCTAAATAAGAAACGATTTTAATTGGCTCATACTTTATTCTGTTACGTGATATTAACTTATTTTAAAACTAAGTGCTCATTCAATTCGTTGTTTAAGTACAATAAATCATAAATCGGTATTGTGAAGTTTTTAAAAATATAAAAAGCAATGAATCAGTTAGTTTTTGGGTTTTAATATTTATTGTATATATATATTAACATATGAATTTGTTGTGTATTTTTCTAGACCTTACATCCCCAGTCAATCGCCCAGTCATCAGCTTTTTCCGCCTTCTGGTTCGTCTTGCTCTGCGAAATAATATTGAAATGTAAAAATAGGAAATATATATATATGTATGTATAGCTGGATGTGCTTCTGTGTTGTATCTATATAATATTTTAGATTATCGGTATAAGAATAAACTGATAACTCAAGCATATTTTTATTACTTTTTGAGTGCTGTTGAAATTTTTACTAGTTTGCGGCTTTTTATCCTTCTATCAACTCATTAATACATGGTTAAAGGTAAATAAATAACGTTAAGTATTTAATTCCAGTTACTCTACAAAAAAGTGTTTTATAATTGCTTCAGCAATTAGAAAATGTGACAAGAAACGTCATAAGAAAGATCACATTAAACTGTTATCAAAAATTATAAATAAATGTCATAAGAAAGATCATATTAAACTGGTATCAAAAATTTATAAATAAGCATTTTATGTCCTAAATTGACACCGCTTAAAAGTTAATAAAATTCACTAGTAGTATTTATTCGTAGGAAAACAAGTATGTTCAAGAAATCAATTTAACACAAAGATACAAAATACTACAATTCCAACGCTTTCGAGAGGTGGACCTATTTTTAAGGATAAACTAGGAAAGTAGTATTATATAGATATGAAGAAGGCCATAGTACAAAAAGCGAAACGTCGTCTCCTTTTATTTCAACGGCCAATTTTAGTCCATTAAAGTTTCCAAGCCTACTCTTCCTAGAGTTTCATTTAAACAACATTTTTAACAATATTTTACTGTAAAATTGAACTTAAAAAAAACCAAAACTATCACCATCTACGTGAAATCATTAGACGTAGAAAAGCTTGAATTTTGTTGTTTTTTATCATTAAATTTATATGAAAAAGCTTGTGTTTTATCTGTTTTAGTTTCTGACAATTTCTTAACAGCGTGTTTGAAATCGCCTCTTAAGGCAAATCCTAAGTTTTTGTCTTCTGTACAAACTACTATGTTACTTTTAATTAATCAAAATCATCTTCGAATTAAAGTTTTTAAAACATTAGTTTCATGATGATCCCGTTTGGTTGATAAATACCTGAGCTCAGTTTGGTATTTTTATGTTAAACTGGTTTTTTTTAAACAGTATTATATAGTAATTTATTCTGCCAATTTTCCTACAGTAAAGCAGACCTATTTAATACTGTTTAAAAAAACCAGTTTAACATAAAAATACCAAACTTTGATTCACAAATCAAATGAGAAATGAATTGAGCAGACTGGCTTCCCTTGAGATCTATTCCCGCTAGTCGGTTCACTCTATCATAGATGCAGAAGCTTTACTCTGTGAATATCTGCTTATTATATGATGTTTAAGTATAAAGTATCTTACTGAGTAACTGATACAACTTATTTGACTTTTCGTTCTCTTTCAACGTAAAATAAGCTGTAACCTCTAGGTATCATCAAGCCTACTTTGAAAGACAATGACTGTTGAAATTCTTAAAAGCAGCCATTTTGCTTCAGGAACAACTTAAGTCTTTCTGCATAGAACGACAAAAAAACAAAGGCAGGTAGAATGAAGTCAAATTAATATTTTCTCATCAACATATTAAGCATATTTTGCATAAGACATTAAAATAAATAATTTTTTGGAAAACTTTGCATTAAAATAATAAGGTATAAAACACATGACAAGCAAGCGTGTCACACTTTTTCTTTACCTTTGTTTCGCATTTGTACTGAAGTCAACAATTAAATTGAACTTTATGACCAGTTAGCTTTAAAATTGTGCCTCGTCAAGGATTACATTAAATTTCTATCGCTCCTGTAAATATATGCACCCAAAATGGATAAAACAGCCTTCAAATAAATTTTGTTGCATGTTTACCGATTCACGCTTCGTTTCAGTATGGTCTTAAATTTTTGACCACCTAGTATTTAGGCTAATTTCATAGTGTTCACATTTTCCCTATTAAATGCTAAAAAGTTTTTTATTTTCATTTTCCCTCTTCTTATTGTCATTTTTCGAAGCATATTTTTTTCTTTATGTTCATTGGCCTTAAGATGTATTTAAATATCAAAATTGAAACATCCTCTTATTTACATAAATAAAAATAACAGATTCTTTGTAACTGTACATAGCCCATTCAAGGCTGGTAATAACAAAGTCTTAAACTCTTAAACCAAATTTATTTTTGCAACACACACGTTACTTCATTTATTAATTTGTGTTATTAAACACCCATTAATAAATTTATGTAATGCAAACACACATATGAAATACTTCGCACGTTTATGCACGTATATATTGCCTTGTACAAAGGTCACCAGTACACACTGACACATATCAGTAGCTTACTACAGTTTCTTTAGGCTTCCTAACAGATTAGTTTGGTATTCTCCTTAGAATACTTTCTAAAGCTACAAATCAGTAGCTGAAGTTCCATACATGTTACCATTTAGTAGGCATCAATCTTATTTCAATTTCTTTTCAGGTTTGTTTGTTTTTTGAATTTCGCACACAGCTACTCGAGGGCTATCTATGCTAGCCGTCCCTAATTTAGCAGTGTAAGACTAGAGGGAAGGCAACTAGTCACCACTACCCACCGCAAACGCTTGGGCTACTCTTTTACTAACGAATAGTGGGATTGATCGTAACATTATAACGCCTCCACGGCTGAAAGGGCGAGCATGTTTGGTGCGATGGGGATGCAAACCCGCGACCCTCAGATTGCGAGTCGCACGCCTTAATACGCTTGGCCATGCCGGGCCTCCTTTTCAGGAATCCCAATAAGACTTTTTAATTAAAATTTTCATCATCCACGATTAACATTTATGTTTTTACTATTGTTTCACAGTATATACTCAAATGAAACACAAGTCCCTCAATGTAATATAGAATTGTCACACTTCTTCACATATATGGAGGGAAATCTAAGATCAGAAGTACTACTCAGTTAAGTTCACATATAATGTTTTACATCAGAAATTATGGCTTAGATGCTTGAAAAGCAAGTACCACGATTCCCTTTCAATCATAGATTTTTCAACCATATGATGAACTTAGATTATGAAGTAGCTGAGGCAGTTGTCATTTAATATTCACTGGATACTTCTTGCAAGGTAAACTATGCTTGATACCATGAAATTAGAGGGATTCGTTTCAATATTATTATTCTTACAATTATTCTAACTGTGTAATACTAAATAAATCAGATAATATAGTACATATATTGGATTATGAACATCAATTGATAGCTTGGAAAGCAAGAAATGTCCTTTTCTTTAAGTTAGTGATTCCAAGCCAGTAACTATCCTAGCTCTACGATATTCCATAAAGACACTTGTATTTATTGAAAGACCGACAGTAGTGGTTTGATCAACTGTTGGAATTGTCTTTCATTTTTAATTCCAGTATTTTCTCATTGAGTTTATTGCGAAAAGCAAGATAAATAATTTCAACTTTTTCTCCTTATCTTGACCTGGGATGCAGGCTTATCTTTCTATAACTTGTTTTTTTCATCTTCAAACTCCTAGAAGAGCCAGTACACGAATCCTCTGTTAAATTTTGTCTTGTGTTGGCTAGTTAATCCTCTCAATGGCATACATTGTAAAGTATTCACACTGGTGTCAAACATATCAACTTTTTGTTGCTAGAAGAACTTCCATGAAACATTAGCCCATGTGTAGGTAAAACCTTGGTGATTTCCAATCTTTGTATATGAAAAGTTTGGAAATTTTGTTGTCTTAGAATTTTGAGAATCACTAACTCCAACAAAGTTTGCAAACTACTTCTTTGCCTAATAAGTGCTGACGAAGACTTACCTCATTGTATGGTAAGGAATGTTCATGCTAGATATGGATCCTTATGTTGTTTATTCCAGAACTCCTGAAATTTTAATAGTGGAATTTATCCCTTAATAGAACCTTATATTACATTTCTTAACGGTGTTATGGTGGAAATTGTTTCAATTTCCTCACAGTGACCAGAATCAGAACATTTTAGAAACAAAAACAAGTTTTCAATAGGCCCAGGTAATATACTATAGCAAAGTCATATCTTTGCAGTATTGCTGCTCAGCACTCTGTCACCTTTTCTGAATTTTTAAAAATATATTAGTTATTCTATCGGCACATGGTCCACCAACAGATTAAACTTTTTACTATACAAATATCAGCAGTAGAGTTTTATGAAGATTAGTACTACAAGTAGTTCTTTCTTCATTTTAAAATGAAGGCGTTTATGAACCACATATATCAGACTAGCAAACACAGTGCTGTACTATATCCAGCAACTGCACTAACGCTGCTTTAATTCCATTATCACCAGCATAAGTTTCTGCTATCTTATTTTGGATATACTGGCACTACAGCATCCACAAAAGGAAGTTTCAGGGATCAAAATCCTTACTCACAATCCCCACTCCACCCAATTTACATCATTTGGAGGAGTTAGTCACAAGTAATTGATAATATAACAAAAATAATGAAAATTAATTTTTTGTTCGATCAAAGCTTGAGTCCAATCTGTCAATGATGCTTCTGTATGAATAAGCCTGTATTTACCTCATCTTAATTTTAAAATTACTTTCTTTATCTGTTGGGATGTTTTTTCTTAGGCTCTCACTCAGCAATTTGAATATGCAATTAAACATCCAAATTTCACTGACAAACACCTATTGCACTTCTTTCAGCGTTAGCTCCATTAGCGTCTTGAATTTGGCAGACACATCACACAGACTGAGTAGCATGATGTAAAACTCATACAATCATCTCTCATGCTGAAAATAATCATATGAATGACAGACTAAAATGTTATACCAAAAGGAAACTTTCAACACATCCACAAAATTGCCTTTTTACGACAAGTGAATGAAACCAACGTGAGCAAAAGTGTTCACCATCTAAAATCAACACGGAGTATTGATGTTCCTTCTAATATAGCAGTTGCTTAATAAGACATATGTTGCATATACTTCAGATGTAGTACGACTCTATTGTTTGACCCGTATTTGACCAATAGGTTATTAAGGTACTTTTTTTGTTTGGTCTAGATTGTTTCCGAATTTTTCAATGAATGACCTAAGACACGTTAGTAGCTATATACTTGCTTTCAGATGATATACAATGGTTACAATCTTACTGTTACTGCTAAACTTGGCTACCTCTATTTTGTTTGTCGCACCAATGAGCTTTCCAACATAAAGCTAGATAACTAATCATCCATTGCAAAAAAGGCAGCAAGAATGCATCCCACCTTGGACAGATAACTTCCAAAGTTAATGTTGCTTTTTTTTAGATAGAAAACATTCAAATGTGATTTCTTTAACCACGTTACACAGCATTGGGTTTATTTTGTGTACATACAATCATGCAATGTACTTTGCTTGAGCACCATCTGGATAACACTGAAAAACTCTATCGCAAAATGTCAGTTCATCAGTTATGCATGCAACTCTGACTAATACTTTCCATAGTAGTCCACTCACAGGATGCCAATGTTAGAGTTGAAATTTAAGATAACTATCTTTCTTTGTCCACATCTCTTAGAAACAATTGCAGATCTAACTATCCCCTCACATTTAGTCAACTGTCATGCACTAGAATTAATATTATGCACTAGTTACAGCGTGGTCTTACTTAGAGGACTTAGTATATATCAAAATCTACGAATATTTTGGATCATTCTATATCAACTGAGAATTTGATCTTTCATCTTTGTTCCCTCACATGTACATAATAAGCTTCACCCACGTGACAGACCTGGGCTGACCACAAATATTTCAGTGGAAACTGCCTTCGTGCTCCTCCAGCTTGTTCTCCAGGCTAGATTTTGTATCTGTTAATTGCCACAGCTGCATCAGTAGCATTTGCTACTTGCTAATGATTCTCTTTGACCTGCTGAACAATTAATCGAAACCAATAACCTTGCCCATCCTGCTGTTTGGTAATATATGGATATTGCTGGTTCTTCAGCACTGGTTGAACTATTGTTTGAAAACAATAGCATTGCTTACTTGGTTGTTTGGAAAAATGAGAGCAGTTAACTCACCAGAAATCCAACATACCACAAACGAAGCAAGTGGACTGCTGTCCCATCGTAGATGGCGTCAAGGTAAATGCATTATCAGTACATGCTGCAAAATATATAGCATAGGAGGATCTAGAAAGCCCTGCCCATTTACTGGAAATCATCTTAGTTAAATCACAGCACCAAGAGATGCAGATAGTTGATTAACCCACAGCATCGCTTCACCTTAGTTTGATAAAGATACCTAAATATAAGACAAAGTTTCTTCAGTAGCTACAACTGCAAGCTACTTATTGTGTCTTGTGTGATATTTACTTGGATTTTCTTTCTATTTTATTTATTCTGTAATGTTGTGTTTTGAGTATTACTACTTCGTTACAGATTTCATAATTGTTTTCTATTTTTAGTTCTCGGGAGATTTTAGACAATCAAAATATTCCTAAGTAATCTTACACGTTGTTTTATATTGTATCATAGTTTAAAAGTTTTACTTATTAATATCATTGGTTTTATCCAGTATTTCGGTTTGTAGGTTATATTTCATGCATCCAAAGTGTAAATACATCGAGCATGTCAAACACGTATACACTATAAGTGACTTATAATTCTCTACCTGACTCCATAAACATGTATTAAAAAAGATTTTGTTAGTTTATAATTACGAGGGTTATCTGCACTAGCCATCGCTAATTTAGCAGTAAAATACCATAGGAAATACACTTTGTCATCATCACGCATCGCCAACTCTTGGGCTATTCTTTTACCAACGAATAATAGGATAAACCATCACATATTAATGTCCCCATGGCTGAAAGAACGAAGATGTTGAGTATGATGGAGATTCGAACCCACAACTTCACATTTCAAGTCGACGCCCTAGCTACCTGGCCATGACGGGCCAATTAAAAAAAAAGAACGAAATTACATTGCATTGTCTATTGTACTCGCGCTCAACCTGCTCGGCATGAGTTAACATTATTTTCCAACAATGTAGTTATTATTGTACCAGCTGCAGCAAAAGATAATGACGTAAACTGAGACCTCACATTTTGTCATATTTTCCTCACAATACAGTTCCATTCTAATACAATTTAGTCTTAAAAATTGAACAATTAAACGGAATTTAAAGTTTGCTTGGTATATTTCGAGATATTTTAACATTTATAAAACAGCATTGAACGTTTCAAATAAATAAAACGTTTTGATAAAATATTTAACTACTTATTTTCAACTTAAGATTTCCGAGATTTGCAATCCTAAACTTTGAAATGTTTACCTTTTCAAATGGATAAAAAAAATGAAACCATAAAATGTTGTTTTTGCTTCACAAAAGAATGAACATAAATAATAACTACACTCCATAACTACAGAATAATGTGCTTTATTATGTATATTCGTCTGAACACATTTAGATAATATCAAAAGAGCAATATGGATTTAGAAAAATTCTGATCTGGTCATAGAGGGCGTTTCAAGTCTAAGGCAAAAAAAGAAATTAAGAAAGACACGTTCCTTAAATGCAGAGAGATTTGACCTACATATACAAGGTTTGGTATACTTAACTGTGAAAGCGAATAAAACTTATAAAAGCATATATTATTTAAATTGCGATTTCCGAAGCATTTTTCCTTGGCTCGTTTCGCTAAATAAAAGGAATGTTGATTTGAGCTATTACAGAACTATTAGTTCAAAAGTCTGTTCATACCGTTGACCTTGCATAGAGAGGAATTTCAGCATAGTTCACATAAAAACTAGTACGACTGTTATGTGAAACATACCAAAATTCCTACGTATTCCTTATTTCAATACACATAATACATTCAAGGTGGACAACAACATTCTCTAAATTGATGAAGGTGAAAACAAAACATACACTTATTAAGGTTTCTTTACCCTTGTACCAAGTTACCTGAATTGCACTGTTTTTATACTACATCAGAAATATATAAAAGGCAGTGCAACTCATGTTCGTTCACATATTGTATCTCCTTCTTCACTGAAGTGAAACCAGGTTTATCCTATTTCGAAATGTTGAAGGTAAATATAGCATAATTGTCTGTATGGAAATTAATTTCTTGCAAGCAGAACTTTGTAGCCAAAGTATAACTATACATTTTTTATTATCGATTAAGCTTCATAATTCAAATACATATCTGCATAATCTTAGCAAAATACAACACTCTTCGCACAGTGACAGGTAATGTAAACCGCTAATAAAAATAAATTTATACAGGTTGCCGTGTTGCTCGCCGTTGTAGCCGTTGCAAGCGCTGGATACATCCATGGCGCTGCCGGTGGTGTCAGTACAACTTCTCGTGCTCAAGATGTAAGTACGATAATACATTATATGAAAGCAGGGATCTAAACATTTTATTTATTTTTCTCAACAAACAAAAACTTAGAAAATAACAGTAAAGTTTGTCAGCCACTGACAAATATCGACCTAATAAATTCTATAACATACTAAGAAGAACCTTATATTTTAACGAGACATATTTTAAATTTGTCCAAATTACGACTCGTACTTTTTAATCGAATAACAAGTTTATATAAAAACTAAAATACCATAAAAGAGAACCCCTAAATCGGTGTATTTTTCGGTTACCGTAAAAACGTTTATGTTTCCACTCGCTTCATAATAAATATAGTGCATTAATTCACTTGGTATTTCCAATAAAGCGATATTAACGAGATGTTTGCACCTTTTACACTTTTTCTTTAAATTACTCTTTCTTTTGTCTGTAATTTTTTTCTGGTTTCGTTTTAGGACTTTGGTAACTACAGATTCAATTACCACATTGTGGATCCTCTTGGTGCCTCCAACTCCCGTTGGGAAGCTGGCGACGCCCACGGCAACCAAGTTGGCTCCTACACCATTAGAGACATCGACGGGCGGGCCAGGAACGTCAATTACGTGGCTGATGGAGCTGGATTCCGCGCCAAGATCCATACTAACGAACCAGGCACTGCCAGCAGCCTTCCTGCCGCCGCTGTCGTAGCCTCTAGCCAGCCTGGAATTCCTGCAGTTGGTCCTGCTACTGTCCGTATAGCTCACACTGCTCCTGTCGCTGCCGTGGCTCACGCTCCTGTCGCTGCTGTTGCTCACGCTCCTGTCGCTGCCGTTGCTCATGGACCAGCTGTTGGTTTAGCTGGTGGTTTTGGTCTAGGTTTCGCAGGACATGGACTAGGTTATCTTGGTGGATATGGACTAGGCCATCTGGGAGGTCTAATTCATCATTGAGTTGTCAGTGATGAAAGTTGTATTTTGTAAATTGTAAGCATGTTTATTGCATGTCACAATACAGAGAGCTGTAACCTTTAAAATATACAAAATAATATAACTTCAATCGTTTTGTCTCTCCATGAGAATAATTTCGTTTATCTGCTGACTTTTTTACGCAAACGAGGTCTTTAGTTGTTCTGAAGGTAAACGTTTCCTTTTAATCATACAATTTCTACTAAGTTAAGTATGACATCCCTTAAGTGTTATGATACTTCTGATACTAATTTAACTTTTTACTTTTCTGTAGAAATTTCATTTTTTAGCTTCTCTCGTAGTTTGTCTGCTCTGAAAAGTTTCTAATGTAAAAACCTGGAAAACCATGTATTCTTAAACTTTAAAATCCTCTTCACTGCATCTGTATACTTTTGTAAATTATTGCTGTTAAAATAAACTGAATATTAGCTTAAATATGTCTTTTCCAGTGTATTTTTGATACAATCTGAGTTCTATAAGTAATTATTTTTCGTGTTTTATGAAATACTGTAAACGCTTTATTTATGTACTTTGAAATCACTTTGCAAGTACACATAAAATGCAGGTGTTTTAAAGTACTTCACAAAAACACAAATTTGTTTGATTCATAACATGAATAAGTACATAGAGTCATATATTTTGTAATTCTAAATTGTTTTTCACTATATTATACTTTAATGTATTAAATAGCACCATGCTATATAACCATTCCTTGCCCCATTCCCAGACATGAAATAACAACCAGAGAGCTTTATGCTATAACGTCTTCATTGGAATAAGTTAAAGCAATGTTCAGTTCTGAAAAATAGATATGAGTCTGTCGCTACTTGTATAAATTTATAAGGTGCAATTTATATTAGTTACCCTAAATGTCACGATGAAATATCGTGAGTTATACTTTGCCATTAAACCCAACTGGTTTAATCAAAACTCGAAAAATATTATGCTCACATAACAACCTCTGAAAGGTACATTTTGCTAATATATATGATAAGAAACACTATATTTCAAAACATAATAAAACCTCCATTTTCATTTACGAGTGTTTTAATATTTTAAAATAATACTTTCTATTATTCATTTTATTAAAAATCACTGGGTTTTTTAACCGCTGAAATCTGAAAAAGCTTAAAGGCAAACTCACAAAATGCAATTAAGGAAAGAAGATATGCTTTTTTAGGAATAAGGTAAGACCACCCTTTGACATTTTAAATTAAGATAACCGATTTCATTTTCTTTTTATGCATTCTTGAGGTATTAAAAGATTATGGCCTGTTTTGATAACCTTGCCTTATAATATTGTTTATCATTTACATATTTCATTGTAACTGTATATCTTTTGAATTTTAAATTTCCACGAAATTGCTTTCTGGAAATAATAACTATGGAACTTCGTATAATATACGATTTTCTAAGTGTATTTATAATCGCAGAAAGTTAAAAAAATTAATATAAATGGATTAAAACTTATATAATAAATAAATTTTCTATTGAAACTACCTTCCGATCATCTTTAAGATTCTTCATCAGCCTCAATAAACAGAGTGGGATATCAGCGTTGTGTAGTTCTGAAATACATGTATCTTTATTTTATACTTACCTGACACAAGGTTGATACCTGAAGATATACACTGTAGCTATTCCAGCCAGTAAAATAACTAAGAGGGCAGGGCATAGCCAGATGGTTAAGGCACTCGACTCGTAATATGAGGGTCGCGAGTTCGAATCCCTATCATACCAAATATGCTAGCCCTTTCAGCCGTGGAGGCTTATAATGTTACGATCAATCCCACTATTCGTTGATAAAAGAGTAGTCCAAGAGTTGGCAGTGGATGATGATAACCAGCTGCCTTCCCTCTGGTCTTGCACTGCTAAATTAGGGATGGCTAGCGCAGATAGCTCTCATATAGCTTTGGCGAAAATCAAACCAAACTAATCAAAGTAACTAAAATGTTTTAATATCGACGTTACAACCTAAATCAAAAAAATCTTTTATAAGTTGCGAATGATTAAACTTCCATAAAATGATAAGTTGCGTCTTTTGATGGTTGTGCGAGATAAAACTTACAGCCTTCAACCATCCGTTATTTTGTTTATGTAACTGAAAAGTTCTATATTTCCTTTTAGCAAAACATTGTTTTTACCAGTGTGTTTAT
This sequence comes from Tachypleus tridentatus, assembly GCF_004210375.1. Taxonomy (NCBI): domain Eukaryota; kingdom Metazoa; phylum Arthropoda; class Merostomata; order Xiphosura; family Limulidae; genus Tachypleus; species Tachypleus tridentatus. The sequence goes on from NC_134837.1 coordinate 91,959,088, forward strand.
CCTCACAGAAAGACTGAATGTCTCTGTCAAAACTTAAATTACATTCAACATTTCCTTATGATAAAATAAACTAACCATGGTATGTGTGGTGATTTTAAGCAATGTCTAAATGTGTTTGACGTTGGATCAAAAAAAGTAAAAATGAACCTCACCACGAAAAATTATTGATTTCTATCATCTTTGATAACATAGATCTCTTTGATTCAACTTTGTTAGAGCTTTTTAATCTTCGAGTATTTATTTACCAAGAAAAGCTCAACGCGTAGAATGCGTACTGTATATTATAACCTATAATTATCGTAATTAAATGTAGTATATAGTTACTTGATATTCGGGTTTATAACTATTGCAATTTTAGTATCAACCACAAATATGACTATTGTTTTCAAGGGCAAAGTACATATTTTGTTTAATCACAACAAATAGTTTTCATAAATACTTGTTTAATTATTTCAATTAAATTGTTTATTTTCAGTGAAATCAACATCATAGTTTCATTATCTATCAAATTAATTTGTATTCTTGATTCAAAATAGCTTAGTACTCAAACAGCAAATATTTTACGAAAGTAACTGGAACTCGCTTTAAATTTATATTTCCTTTATGAGAGCTAAAACTGCATACTTACATTAGTAAAGTTAGTCAATCAAACTTGGTACAGATGTTATTTTACTTATCACACAGAAAAACAGTTCATATATGAAGCTTCAAAGTATTAAATATATCTAGTTCACTAACTAGTTATATTTAATAATGCCTATCGACATTCCAAACAATTACAGAGAATAAAATATTGAAAACATTTTGAATAATTTACTCTAATCTTTTCTGGAAACTTACAAATCTGGTTATTATACTTGCCATTTTATAATTGTCAACATTAATACTTTCCCTTCAGATAAATTAAATGGGCAAAATTGAGATACTTCAGTTATTATAGCTATAAACAGATATTTACGAATGTTAAAAGTTTTCGATCCTTTACAAGTGCGGCTCGGCATGGCCAAACGCGTAAGAGTTGCGACTCGTAATCCGAGGGTCGCGGGTTCGCGCCCGCGTCGCGCTAAATATGCTCGCCCTCCCAGCCGTGGAGGCGTATAATGTGACGGTCAATCCCACTATTCGTTGGTAAAAGAGTAGCACAAGAGTTGGCGGTGGGTGGTGATGACGAGCTGCCTTCCCTCTAGTCTTACAGTGCTAAATTAGGGACGGCTAGCACAGATAGCCCTCGAGTAGCTTTGTGCGAATTTAAAAAAAAAAAAAAAAACCTTTACAAGTGTTATTTATTTTCCCGAAAGGAGGCCTAGAGCTGCCTGGAGGGGTCACCTGTTTTAACCACTCACACAATCAACGTGTTGTTTGTCAGTCAAGGAACGCTTAATGTTGCAATTTGTGCTGTTGTGACGTTATGTAAAACGTATGAATGCTATAAATCACGAAAAGAATTATGCACTCTGTAAACTGCAACAAAACATCACATATGTATATCAAAAGCAAGAAATAGAAACATTTGTTACTTTTAACTTTGGTTTTGTTTACTCTTTACACAGAACACCTTTGGGGAGTCTGTGCAAGTGCATGTAGTATACTTAACACTATTAAAGATGGTTAAAATCATAATGCAGTGTGAAAACAGATGATATTTTCCTCAATAATAAGTGTTATCTATGTAAAAAAAATATTTCGTTTGGTAGCCTTAAGACTCGTTCTTATCATAATTTTGTTTTTATTATATAACACTTGATTTCTTTACAGAAGATCTTAGAGTATAACACAAAAAAAAAATCACAACAGATAGGGGTCAGGAACTTTATCTTAGTATCCAAACCACTGAACAAATACTTCAAACAAGCCACTCATAAGGACGTCCTTCCAGGCAAGAAAGACCAGCAAGTTGTAGCAATTAGAAGAATAACTCAGATGCAAAACGTAAAGTTAGGTCCACATTACAATATTATTTCAGCCTCAACATGATGATTGTTCCTCCTTAATATAGGATAATAGAAAATGATTAACTAGTAACTAGTGTTAGAACTACAAGTTAATTACCAAAATGTATAATGTTTCTGTTGTTTCCTTTCTGGTTTGAGATTATTTCAAAAGCAGATCAGCTAACCATTCAGATATAAAACAAAGAAAAACGTAAACTGACGAGTCAATCACTCCAAACAAGATGATGACACAGAAATCACAATTCCAGCATTTCTAGCCTGCCACTAACATCTTTTCCTCAACAACATCTGGGTTCATGAAATTCCGCTGGTAAGATGCTCGGTTTACTTAACTATACTATACTGTCATCGTAATATTTTTTTGTCAATAAATGTTACTATAGTTTATTCCCGGAACAATATTATGCGCAATTGAATGATTTCCACTTAACATTTAGTTTTGTTACTTTGACAAAACATTTCTTCCTCGTTAAATATATATAAAGTTAAAAAATGTATTATAGAATTAATAATAAATATTTAAAACGTTATCTACATATATCAAAAATCGTTATTTCAAATTTTAGTCAACAATTTATTTTCGTTTTAACTCTTATAACATCATTAACAAGTTTCGTATTTTCCGACTAGAAAGTCATTCTTTGCTTAGAACACCGAAAATGAATGAGTAGAGATATAATAAACTCTTATTTCAAGTGAAAAACTATTAGAGAATTTCATATGATTAAGCAACATTAAAATTTGCTATCGTCGGTTTGATAAAATGATATATTTATTGTTTATCACCCGTTATTACTTAATAACATCCAATATCTTACATAAAACCTTTCTCGTCTCTACATATCAACAGTTAAACCAAATAAAAGTAAAAGTATTTGACATTCTGTAATTTTATGTTATTTAGTTGCCTAAGAATAAATATTTAACTTGAATTGAACGTCTGCTCTAACCAACCTGTTCGTTTCCATGAATGCCGCCTGTAGAGGTCACTGTTTTAACCACTCACAACACTGTACAATAATGTGTTATCCGTCAGTCACTGAGTAGATAATAAAACGGCGTCACATGAGAAATGCTTAACGTCACGATTTGTGCTGCTGTAATGTCAGTGAAACGTGTGCATGCCATGAATCCCTGGAAGAATTATGCTCTCTGTAGACAAAAACACAGAATTACATATGAACTTTAAAACAAGGAAATAAAAATACGTATTGCTTTTAATTTTGGTTTTATTTACTCTTAAAACAGAATACTTTCTGGAACCCTGCTTAAGCACTTCTAATATAGCTGTTTAAAACTGATGTGGAATTTGGGCCAAAGCAGATTAGTAAACATTAATTTCAATACCTGATTCACAAAGAAATGAATTACATAAGGAACTGAGACATGAACATCAGTTGATTAATACGGTGTATCTGAATTGTTGATTTGATTTCTGAAGTGTATTTTATGAATGAAATGTTTTTTTTTCTACCAAAGCTATTGGACTTCAAATACTATACTGAAGTTAACTGGTGAGTGAAAAACCATGTGTGAGAGTCACATAACATATCCCAGCTCCTATATCTTAAAGAAGCTTACTTTCGATACTTACATTTGACATTAAACGCCTTTGTCAAAAACACTTTTTAACAATAAAGAAACTACACTTCGTAAATTTGTTTGTCTTCTTTTCGTTTGTAATTAGTTGTACCTGTATTTCTATGTAACTTGTATCACCATTTATTAAATCTATAGAATCATTCTATAGTTATTAATAAATTTCATTTTTTACGATATTAACTAGTTTTTCCCTGCGTATCAGTCACAAGTAGCCTAAAATTTTTCGATATTGTTTTCATACATGCTTATGCGTGCTGTGTTAACCCTGTAAGGATCGTACGATGTAACTTCAAACGTACACGTTTAAACTTGAGTTATTTTTTCTTGTAATAATTAACTAGCAGTGTTGCCAGGCGTTGCTCGGATTTTCGAAAAAACAATGTACTCTCGCTGTTTCCCCATTCCATATTTCAATAGGTAAAAACTACTTTCACGAAAAAACAAACAAACTTGTGTTTCATTTTTGAAAATAAACTATAAATTTGTTTTAAATCATGGATTTCTTACCAATAATGTTCTTTTGTTATTAATTCGCTGGCAGTATAAGCCAAGCTCTATTCCCCATCTCCTGTAATCTTACCTCAAATGTTAAAATTCCAAACGTAAAACGCACGTCATGTAATATTATGTTCAATTACTTTAATATAAATTTAGTGTATTTTTATGTATGTTATACCGTATTCAGATTGTGACAATAATGCATGAAATATACTACAAACAAAATGTACTATCGTGTTCTGTAGCGTATCGAAAGAAAAAAGTCCTCTTCCAGGTATCGAACCACCTAGAAGAAAAAAAAAAGAATAAAATGCTGCCTTGACTTTAATCTCATTTTACACACTAAGTATTATAATTTTCACCAATTCTATTTTGTGGGAGACAAGCATTATTTTGTTTTATAGGCTAGGCCTACTGTTTGGTTTTTCAAGTACGACGATTTAACTCTATACACTTTTTTTGGTGTGTGAGGTTACATATATAATGCATTAGTAAACGTATAGTTAATGACCTATAACAATAATGGTATTGTCTAAATTAAACGTCATCTCAAACTTACCAAAAATGTCAAATCCACGTAGAATTTATTTGTTTAATGTGTTTGTTGATAATAAAATTACCGATTCGGCTAGTAAACGTGGACATCAACAAAAAATTGTCGTTTTCTGTACTTTGCAGTGAGGTAAATGTGTTTGTTTGTTTTTGAATTTCGCGCAAAGCTACTCGAGGGCTATTTGCGTTAGCCGTCCCTAATTTAGCAGTGTAAGATTAGAGGGAAGGCAGCTAGTCATCACCACCCACCGCCAACTCTTGAGTTACTCTTTTACCAACGAATAGTGGGATTGACCGTCACATTATAACCCCTCACGGTTGAAAGGACGAGCATGTTTGGTGCGACTGGGATTCAAACCCGCAACCCTAGGATTACGAGTCGAACGCCTTAACACGCTTGGCCATGCCGGGCCCGAGATAAATGTGACTGCGCAATATGTGCATCGAACGAACAAGCAGAAAGATTTTGAGTTTTATATAGAAATGATAATATCATTTTACCGCAATTAATTTTGTTAACTATAACACTGCATAATACAACACGCACAAAAATTCCTAAACAGAAATAATAATTAATATTCTCATTTTAATAACTTAAATATATAAATTATCGAGAAGAAATTAGTATCAAAGATAAGCTCTAATCTACATACTGTTTAATGTCGAAAACAACAATTTAGGCTGTTATACTAACTTTGTTGAACAATATATTATTGTGTATTCTACATTAAAAAATAAACAAATACACAACGTGGAAGAACTGTAGAACTGCTGAATACAACTTACAATAATATATAAAACACGTTTAAATTATCGAAGGGTCAAAGGGATACAGTTACACAATTATATTCGAACAATGAATTTAACCCATGCGTTGAAATATCTGTTTACTGCTTTTCTTCTGTTATTTCCCGATCTAATGGTCACGGGTTCAGATCCCAGTCACACCAAACACGCTCACCAATTCATTATAATGTGACAGTCAATCCAACTATTCGTTGGTAAAACATTAGCCCAAGAGTCAGCTGTGAGTGTTTTCCCTCTAGTCTTTCACTGCTAAATTAGGGACGGCTAGCGCAGATAGCCTTCTTGTAGCTTTGCGCGAAATTCAAAAAACAAAAACAATTTTATATTTTGTTATGGTATCAACAGATAAATGTTGAATAATCAACTATTTATGTAGAGAAATTAACTAATCACTGAAATTTAGAAATCAAAATATTAAAATCCTTTTTTTTGAAATTGACGTATCGTACAAATATCGGTAATGTTTGTGACGGATTTACTATTATATATTTATTTTATTACCGATATTTGTTTCAGTTAGGCCCGGCATGGCCAGGTGGGTTAAGGCGTGCGACTCGTAATCTGAGGGTCGCGGGTTCGCATCCCCGTCGCGCCAAACATGCTCGCCCTTTCAGCCGTGGGAGCGTTATAATGTGACGATCAATCCCACTATTCGTTGGTACAAAGAGTAGCCCAAGAGTTGACGGTGCGTGTTGATGACTAGCTGCCTTCCCTCTAGTCTTACACTACTAAATTAGAGACGGCTGGCATAGATAGCCCTCGAGTAGCTTTTTGCGAAATTCAAAAAACAAACCAAAAACGAACTGTTTCAGTTAAATATATATATATATTTAGAAATGCATATAACTTATATTGTTAAATGTGTTTTGCGAAATTCCCGCCTATTCTCCAAATTTGTAGAATATTCTTGAGGGTGAAAATCACCAATGTACTATGTGTATATGTAAATACTAGCGGTTACCAACAATGCTGCTGTAACTACATTTTCTAAAATATCGCTTAAAGATTATAAAAGGTAACCATCGCAACACGCGAAGAGACAGTGTTGATCTGATATACTTGGTGTACTGTAAACCTAGGAAGCTATAACTGTAATCAACGCATGTTAATCGGGAAACTACAGATATCTGACCAAGGAACGTTTATAGTTTCGAACATTGTCGATATCAACTAGAACTTAATTCACTCACCGTAAACGTTCGATGAAAAATCAAAGAAGTTCCAGACCAGAAAGAAGATTCAATATTGTTTATGAGTTTGTGAAACTTCTGTGTATGAATCATTATTTGCGATTACTGTTGTAATAATCGTTACTATAAATTGTATTAAATTTTCTATATTATAATATATTTGTATTAAAAAGGAAACTGCGTGTATCAATCATGTCAAGTATCAAAAATTTGATACAACTCGACATTTAATTAACTTCTAAATTCATATTACAATTTAACTCAGTTTCAGGCCATTTCAAATTGTAACACATAACATGTTCGTAAACTATAAAACAAGGAATATATTGAGTCTTTGCACCAAATATAGACTTAAATTAGTATTGTTTGAGGTGGGATATATATATATATCTGTGTCGGTTAAAGGTAGTTATAAAGTAAGCCTTTTACTTTCAATGTAGAGAAAACTCTTTCAAACGTTAAAAAGCGCTCAACAATTTCCTATTATTGATTGTTTGCGAACCTCGTTAAATAATATGTTAAACTTTCTACTTTATGTTATGTTTTTACGTATACGACTTTGATTTGTACACATAACTAAGCTTCACTTATAATGGACTCATCTCTTTACAAGAGTGCACACTATCGTTCACAATATATTGCCACTTCATTATTACGTGACGTTTACATTTTTATCACATTCATTCCCCTACACTTTTTAATCTTTAGCCTTTCTACTCCTTAAAAAGATTAACCAGCTTTTCGAAAGTGCTTGAATTTCTAGGTGTTTTAGCTCTGATTAACCGAAACAACTATAAGCATCATTTGAATACTGCCAAACATGTTTCTATTTACCTCTGATTCTATAAGTTATTTAACACAAGACTGTAATATGGGAAAATAAGATAGTAGTACCATCTTAGTTATTGTTGAAAAACTGTTGTTTGGATCAAATTGGTGTAATATTTTTTTATGTTTAGATTTTACTTAGATAATAATAATTATAACAAAAGTTCCAAAAGTCATATTTTACTATAAAATATTCTAAGCTATAGTGTTACTATGTCACAGATACCGGTTATCGTATTAATATTTACTAAATCTATAACAAGTTATTGGTTGTTGTGCGCCTGTAATATCATTTGATTGTTAGTTTTACAACTTCAAATGTTTACACTTACAAAATAATATCATGCAGTGTAGATATATTTCTAACAACGTGGATTAAACATGTTTAAAATATCACTCTTAAATGCAGTAAAAGATGAAAGTTTGGTTACCAAGGTTTATAATTATTGTAATGATGCTGCCTCAAACTGATATACCCTGTTCAAAGAATTAGTATCAATTTTTTATGCCATTTACGTTATCTGAATGTTAAAACTTTAATATCAATATTTACTAGAAAATTATACTCACTTTAAGACAGGAAAGCTAAACCTTCAAATAACAATATGAAACTGGCAATGCATCTGAAACGGACAAATGCTTTGAAATGACTTTTAATGATAGCTATGGATCAAATTATCTTTGTACTATGCCTCATTTAATGCTGTAACTAGTGCAATTACGTCGAAATGTCCTATATAAATATTTATATAGTGTAGAGAAAGATATCGTATATAATAATTGACTTTATTTTTTTCGTGAATAAATACAAAAAAGTATATAAACACTTTCCAAACAAAATAAAGCAAATTAATATTATCAAAGCTGTTTTACAGAAACTACTAAACCAGAATGAAATGTCATACTATCAATAACTTACAGTTCACAAACAGATAAAGGACAGTTGAAATGTATAATATATTAGTTATCACAAAGAAAACTCACGATTATAAAATAAGGCCAATTACCACTTTAGCTGTTTTTAATGGACACAAAATAACTAATGACCAGCTTTTAATCGGAAATACAATTATTGGTAATTTATTTTGCATTAGTAAATGAAAGACCTTTTAGAAGTAATTGTGCATCTTTGCAGCCTATTACATTTCACTTATATGTGGTTTATATGGTTACAACGAAAAGCAAGAGCAGCCCATTCAAGTATTGCATACCTAAAAATCACACTTTTGACAATGCCAGTAGGTTTCTTCGATCATATAAAGTAACTATTTTAAAGTATTTTTATGTCTGGAGTCATTTAACAGAAGTCGATGCATTTCCTATGATCATCTACATATTGAATGAGATTTAACACAGTATTCAATTAATCCCTTCTTCTTCAAGAACCAGTTGAGCTCAATGGAGCCGTAATATACCATCTGTTAGACAGAAGTGAAGGCTATTTGCATCAAAGCTTGACAATAAAGAGGATCGTAGGATACGATATTTGTGACATGTGGCATTAATGGTACAACATGGCAGGTTAAAAAGTCGATATATCCACCAAAGATTGTTATTGACCACCTTTTGTTATCCGGCTGCAGTGAAAAAGAATATTACTGTACGTGTTGTTAGTCGACTGGGTGTGTTCTTGGCGCCACTGTAAATGAGTTGTTTATCTTATTGCTATTAGCAAAATTCGCTCACTATTTATCTGACAAAAACGGTCTTGTAAAGTTCTGTTAATAATCAATTGATTATTAACTTGATGCTTTGGATACTTTTGTATCGTATAACTGAAGCAGGCGAGAATCGACAGAGAAAGATCGTATACTTGTAAAACGGATGATGATATGTCTCATCTATATTTGTGAGGAAATATACCATTGAATTAGGGGATATTCCACATTTTTCTAACGACTATTTAAGACTCTTATAGCCAACCAACAAAAGTTTGCTATTATTGTCTCGCTTCGACTTCCCGATGGTTTTCATAAAGTCTAAAATATCCAAATGTTTTAATCATGGTTCATAAACAATTTGGAAATTTATAAAATACAAATTATTATTATATAGAACGCATCTGCAGTATCATGAGTTTCTTTTATATGGCTGGAATGAAACAAACCGGGGCTTTATGTGTTGCGTGACCAGCCATCCTGATAAGCTCTGGTATTAAGCAAAATGCCTCAAGCAGCAACAGCGCAAAACACGCAAGAGGTGTGCAATCGAAATTGCCTAGTGTTCTTTTACTGGAAATTAGCATATGCGGAAAAGTATTTTCAGTGTTATTGTGGTGTAATGTTACATAAAATATCCATATATAGTTTTTGAAACTAGCATATTAAAAGAAAGGAAAATTCTTCTAATAAGTATTTTCATTGTGATGTAATGTTACATAAAGATCGATATATAGTCTGGTATATGTTGTGAACTAAAACTCTATGAGTAATCGGTGTCATAACATATCTGGGCTGATAACACTATGTAACACAAATTTTGTTCCTGGATTACTTTGTGTTATTTCTTAATTGCTTATGTTGTAAAAGTACAGAAATAGCCATTATTCCCTTCAAACTTTGCTTTTGTGACCTGGATAATGAAATTTAGAAATTAACCTATTTTATATGTGAAAAAGGGAAATTTTGTACATTTGCATTCACATAAGGTCTGAATAAAACAGCATATGAATCAATATTTGCATGTATTTATGCTAAAGTTGAACAAAATTGTTTAGAAGTGAGTAGTTTTCCGATTGTTGCGACTGTAATGTAAATCACTTTCACGTATCAGTCCCCAGATATAGTCTCCCATCATGTTTTCGTTATACGCTCCCAGGTCACAAAAGCAAAGTTTGAAGAGAAACATAGGTCTTTTCCATTTACTTTAGGCATAAACAGTTGAGAAATAACACTTTCTGCCCAGGAACAAGAAAAAGTAAAAATTTTGTTACATAGTGTTATTGATGCTACTTCTGAAAATTTAGTTCACAGCTAGTCATAGTATGGTGTTTATTATCTTATGAGAGCTTGTATGAGCTTGTATGTTTTCCTGTTACAGTTTGTTAACATTTTTATACAAAATATATAGTTTTCTGAATTTATGTCCTTGAAAAAATACATTAATATAATTGTTATTTATGCATGTACACTTACATAACAATTCATTAAAAATCTGAACTTAATTGATAAGAACACAGACACACAAAATACACTTTAATAATGAATATCTTTGTAGTCGAAATTATTGCGTTTTTTTAAGGTTGGAAACATAAAAATTTTGATATTCTGTGAACATCTCTCGTTTTTCTTCAATTACACTTTTTATCGAAGTTTCCGAAAGACTTGTAAATAAGTATGATCTGTAACCTGTAATAAACTTGTTTGTTAAAATTACAGTGTTTAATATTTCATGGAAAAAAATGAAACTAGTAAATAATAATAGTTAGTTATTTGACCTATAGTATATGGCTATATTTTACACTGTTTTCTTATTTCGAAGATTCAAAACACAATGACGCTTTCTGTATAGTTTATACTTGCACAATAAAATTTTCAAACTTCAAATCAAGAAAGTGAGCCAACCAAGTCATTAAACGCCATAGGTGCAGATCTAAATGGAAAATCACCAAAGAAGTTTGACAGAAACCGTCCTTGTAAAATTCAGTAAAATGCTGAACATTTTATGATTCATCGTAAACATAACTCCCTCATTCCTTCAGCAATACCTACAATCTTACTAACACCAGTCTTCTCCGAAAAGTGCTATTGAAGTATTATATGAGAATAGCGCCGACAGAAACCAGGTATTATTTGATTTTCCAGAGTGCATCTGTAAACATGTTTATGGTATAATAAGTTATTCCTTTCTTAATGAGCACTTAACCTATCTTGATTGTGATAATGTTGTCGAAAGAAAGGTCTCATATTTTCTTATGCGTGTGACGGATCTACTATTAAATATTTATTTTAGTATCAGTGCTTGTTTCAGTTAAATATATGTTTAGAAATGTATGTAGCATATACTGTTAAATGTGTATTGCGAAATTCTCGCCTATTCACTAAATGTGTAGAAGATTCTCGAGTGTAAGAATCAACAATATATGTTTTACAAAGGCACTAAATATTCGCCTAACGCTTTTAAAACATAACTAATGCGAGGCACCAAGAGACAGTACATGTTGTTGGTTTGCTGTAATTAGTATATTATGAACTGTGATTAACGCTTATTAACCAGGAACTTCATATATTTTATTAGAAATGTTTACAGATTTCGAACATTACAAACTGTTTACTTTCAGCATATTAACATCGGACTTTAGTATTTTTACGAAGATACTATATAACTTCAGCTGTGACAAACTCACGTGTAATCAGCTAGCTCCCCGTTAAATTAACTGTACCGATATTAACTTGAAATTTATTCGCTCATCGTGAATTCTCGATAAGATACCCAGTTACAGACCATATTAAAAGACTTTATAGTGTTTGTAAGTTATGAAAACTTTTGTGTATAAATCATTATTTATGATAACTGTTATTATAAATTGTATTATTTTTTGTGTGTTAAAATATGTTTGTTTTAAGAAAGAAAACTGCCTGTATCAATTTTGTTGGCAAATATAATAAATTTAATACATATCGACATTTAATTCGTTTCTAAATCCAAATTACAATTTAACTCAATTTGTTTTCAGTTCTACCGTCATACATTATCCGTTATCAAAAAAAATTATTAGATGAGTTATAAATCTGAGTTCATGGTGTTCTTTTGTATTGTCCCCCGCTGGTACAGTAATAAGTTTATGGATTTACAACGCTAAAATCAGGGATTCGATTCTTCTAGGTATCTTCAGCAGATATCCCCATGTGGCTTTGCTATAAGAAAAAGACTCAAACACATTTTTTTGTTTTACCTAAATATGCATGCTGATAATTTTATTTATTTACTACATATTTTAGATAATAGGAGTTCTTGGTTTCAATATATTTTAAATCTAAACCTTAAACGTGCTAGCACTATGTTTCTGCTAAGCGTTAGCCCTGAAGTTTACTCTTGCTTCTTTTTAAGCAAAAGACTGTACAGTGCACTATCTGCAATATGTCCACTGGAAGGATTGAGCCTCGAATTTTACTGTTACATGCCACCAGTCTTATCGCTGAACCATCGAAGGATCAAATATCTAGTTATTAAAAATCATCTTATATAATTTATGTCTTTTTAAAATTATTTTAGGTTTCCTACAAATTTATAAAATAAGTCATTGTATTTAATCAATTAATTTAATATACTAAACGATGTCAACAAATGATGAAATTACAAAAGTGTTGTTTTCTTAATGAAATTAAATCTAGGGAAAATCACTAATTTCTGCTAACTTTACAACAACGTGTTCATATAAGTTCTTTTTACACTCATCCTTAGGAAGAAATGGTAACCAATCGATATCATTGGGGTATTACGTTTTCCTTGCACACAGTTTATTATTTTGTTTGACGCTACATGGTTTTCTCATTTAATAAAAGCAAAGCACCTCTAGCCAAGGATTATGACTTCACTGGAAAACAAATGCCTGTTCTTCACATTTGGGAGGAAGCGATACTGCAGTTCATTATTTTCTTGAGTTAAGAACAGTTGTTGAAAATAGAAAAATTGGTTGAACTAATCTCTAATTTTACTTCTGCAAAACTATTATGTGTCATTTCTTACTTATAAAGTAAATTATTAAAAGCTTGTTACTTCCTAATACTTTAGCACATAAATAAAAAAATTGATGTAACCAGTTGACCTAATATTCTGTTAAATGTGTTTTGCACTTACAAATCCTGGTTCATAATAAAGTATGTATGCAGCAAGCAGCTATCTTACTAATATTTACAAACTCTGGATGACTGTATTAGTTACTAGACATCTTTTATTTGATTCTTTACTTCATGTGTCGCATAAAATGACATAACCTATAGGTTGATCATACCGTATACCAAATATCTATCTACTTATCTTTCTTCTTGATATAAGTAAACTACTATTATTTAAAGAATAAATAATTATACTATGTTTAATATTTTTACGTCCAATTTTCCATTTATTAGTAAAACAAGCCTGGCTTGGCCGGTTGGTAAGGGCGCTTGACTCGCAATCTCAGGGTCGCAGGTTAGAATCCCCACCACATATGCTCGGTTTGTACACCGTGGGGCCATTATAATGTCAAGGTCAATCCCGTTATTCGTTGATAAAAGAACAGCCCAAGAGATTGCAGTGGGAGGTGGTGACTTGCTTCCTTCCTTCCAGTCTTTCACTACTAAATTAATTACGGCTAGCGCAGATAGTCCTCGTGTAGCTTTAAGCAAAATTCAAAACAAGTCAATCATTAAAGTACCTTCTATAAGATATTGTGACGTATCATAATTTACCTCGAACGAGTCTCCGATTTCTTATGTTACGCACGTTACGTGTTACGATTTCAAATAGCCGGATATTGTAATTTTAATTTAGAAGTTGATTAACAGTTAATATGTATCAAATTTATGGTAATTACCAACAAGATTGATACCAATAATTTTCTTTCTAAACACAAATATATATTTTAGTATACAAATAATAATACAATTTATATTAATAGTTATTACAATACCTATTACAAATAATAATACAATTTATATTAATAGTTATTACAATACCTATTACAAATAATAATACAATTTATATTAATAGTTATTACAATACCTATTACAAATAATAATACAATTTATATTAATAGTTATTACAATACCTATTACAAATAATAATACAATTTATATTAATAGTTATTACAATACCCATTACAAATAATGGTTTATTTACAAGGGTTTCACAAACTTCAAACTACACTGAGTGTTCTATCTGGTCTATAATTCAATATTTTATCGACAGTCAAGGTCCACAAAGCGCAAATTACTTTTACCGATACACAGATACATTTTACTTGACGAACATGCTAGCTAGCTTTATTCTTCACACGTAAGTTGTTGTTGTTTCTTTTGCTGAAGTTATGTGATGGCTTCGTAGAAACACTAGCGTCTGAAGTTAATTCACTGAAGTTGAACGGTTTATAATGCTCTAAATCTATAAACATTCCTGGTCAAATATCTATAGTTTTTCGATTAATAAGCGTTAATTATAATTACAACTTCCGATGCTTATAGTAAACTGACTGGAGCCATCAAACAATATTCTATTACTGTCCCTCGGGGGGTCGATTTATGTACTCTAAGGCGAGATTATCGAAAGTTCAACAATGTTCGAAAATACACTAGTGTTTTTGTAAAACATATAGTGTTGATTCTTACACTCGACATTTTTTTTACAAATTTAGAGAAAAGGTGGGACTTGCGCAATACACATTTAACAATACATGCATCAAATTGAAACAAATATAGATATTAAAATAAATGTATAACAGTAAATCCGTTAGAATATATTATTAGATTTTATAAGCACAGATCACACTGATGTTAATTTGAGGAAATGGACTCTTTAAACTGATGTGTGTTTTTATACAACAAAGTATACATAGTAAACGTGATTTTCTTATCTTATTACATTTATGCTGAAATTCTAATTACCTACTTCTCCTAGATAATCAATAGCAGAATAATAACAAAAATTCTGTTCATAACCACACACACAAGATAATATATATATCACATTTTGCTCACATTTTATTAATATGTTAACACTCCCGAGATTCCGCTAAACGACATAAATCCGTTAGAATATATTATTAGATTTTGTAAGCACAGATCACAATGATGTTAATTTGAGTAAATGGACTATTTAAATTAATTTGTGTTTTTATAATATCACAATACAACAAAGTGTACATAGTAAACGTGATTGTCTTATCCTATTATATTTATGCTGAAATTCTAATTATCAACCTCTCCTAGATAATAAATAGCAAAATAATAACAAAAATTTTATTCATAGACACACACACAAGTATATATATCACATTTTGCTGACATTTTATTAATATGTTAACACTCCCGAGGTTCCACTAAACGACATTTATGGAATGGCATTATTTCTTCAATGTCAAAATAACAGATGACTATACTTGAGACCAATGATCCCTTACCGTGCTCGAGCTAGTCGTTCATCTTCTATCACATTTCACAGTGGATGATTGAAGCTCTACGCTTCTCTAGCCCAGTCGCAGTTAGATTGATGATGAGAGCTCTATGAACTTTCGACTGATATTCATTTATTTATTTATTATTTCTAAAAAAATATATTTGACAGTTTGATTCCTGAAGCTGTTTGGTTTGATTGCATTATGTTATTAACTGTTAGGAGGACAGATGTAGGACTCACAACGAAACAAAAGTTAAATACAGAAGAAATATCTGAAATACTGAAAGCATTTTAATCTTTACTGCTCATGTAAATATATATATATATACATAGTTTATCTTTTTAAAGGCAATTTTATAGGTTTCTAAGATGTCAGTACACTCCAGTAAAAGCTTGATATGCTTATAACCAAGCGTTAAGCTATGCTCTTAAAACACGAGTGATTCCACATATCATAAACACAAATTAGAAAAAAAAGCAAAAGCTATTCGATAAAAATGGAAATATTATCAGTTTTATAATACCATTCTTTGTGTTATTAAGTAATATAATAAATAGATTAAAATAAACGAAAACCCAAAAGTAAAGCACTTCAACTGCATTTAAGCTACTGTGATGTATGTGTTTGAAGAAGTTAAAAGAACGTGAAACTCAATACCTCTTTCACTTTTCCTGTTTGCTTTTAAAATACTTTGTAGTGGTACTGTTGTTGTTTTTTATTGTATTTATAACGGCACATTTAGGTGTTCCATCATAAATGCATGGAATAGAGTTTCTGAAATAGCTTTCATTTTGTATTTTGAACACAAATGAGAGTCAAATGTTTGACCAAAATTTCTTTCTCACGTAATACTTGCTTTCACATTCATAAATTTATCATATGCATTAAAGAATTCAATGGTCCTTGATTTTAAGACTTTGAGGACTATATTTATTGTCTTCTTTACTTACATAACATAACGTTATCATTCATGCAAGAGCATGTAAACGCTTATTTTCAACTTACAGAAACTTATTTTTATGACGCTGTTTAGTTTGCTTTTTAGAACATTGAAAGAGTATTTATTACAGATTTCTTATAGTGCTTTCACATTGAAAGTTGTTGTGTGTGTGTTTATTGAGGAAAGATAAATTATAGTTAAAATATGTGATGACATACGGATACATCTTGAAAATGATTTAAACACTTTACATTTAACTTGAACTTTGTTTTGTTTGTTTTGAATTTCGCGCAAAGCTACACGAGGTCTATGCGCATTAGCCATTCCTAATTTAGCAGTGTAAGACTAGAGGGAAGGCAGCTAGTCACCACCACCCACCGCCAACTCTTGGGTTACTCTTTTACCAAAGAATAGTGGGAGTGACTGTCACATTATAACGCCCTCACGGCTGAAAGGGCGAGTATGTTTGGTGTGACGGGGATTCTAACCCGTGACCCTCAAATTACGAGTCAAGTGCTTTAACCACCTGGCCATGTTGGGCCTAACATGGACATTAAAGGTGTTAATAGTATTATGTACTAGAGTTATATGTCATAACCTTAAAAATGCATTTAAATATATATCATTATTGATCAAGTTCAGACAAGATAGGATTAAATGTAAAAACGATAGAATAGACAAAAACGTACAATAAAAGAAATGGAAGAACAACAAACATGTAGAATTCTCATATCTGCAAGAAGTATGCACCACAAATTAGAAAAATGAGAGTTGTATTTTCTGTTTAGAACTGCTTACAAAGAATTTTTGTAGTTTACTTGTATTTTCCAAAATTTATTTTATTTCTTCTAATTGCTTTTGTTCATTGCATCAGAGTAAATGTGAAATCAAACTTGTTATTATCAGCTAATCGTAGTAGACAACCATATGTTGATATTTTTTTATATGTGTCAGTTAATTGAAAACAAAACATTTTTATTATATCTTTAATTCAAAAGTCATAGTCAATATAGAACAACACTGGTTGTTGTTGAGTTAAAGCTTATATTAAACATCTGTGAATAAATTGGTCACAATCGGGTAATGACTGGCCCATTTTCTCTGAGTCTGGATGAATTTTTTTGTTTGTTGTTGTTGTTGTTTTGAATTAAGCACAAAGCTACACAATGGGCTATCTGTGCTCTGCCCACCACGAGTATCGAAACCCGGATTTTAGCGTTGTAAGTCCGCAGACATACCGCTGAGTCTACTCAAGGGCTATCTGTGCTAGCCGTACTTAATTTAGCAGTATAAGACAAGAGGAAAGGCAGTTAGTCATCACCACCCACCGCTAACTCTTGGGCTACTCTTTTACCAAAACATAGTGAGATTGACTATTACATTAAATGTCCTCACGACTGAAAAGGGGTGCATGTTTGGTGCGACCGGAATTTGAACCCGCGATTCTCGGATTACGAGTCGAACGCCTTAACCCACCTGGCTATGCCGGACCAAGAGTCTGGCTGAAACACACCAAGGAAACAGTTCATTCAAGAGAAATAAATTTCAAACATTTAGATGTCGTAATGAAGCATAACAAAAGATAATTTACACTAATTCCATATATATTCCTACCAATTTATATTTACACAAAACTAAAGAAACTACATTTTAGAGTACTAATGCCATTAATTTGTAATCCAGAAAAAAGACTATTCAATAGCCAAACGTCGAGAAACTGAGTACGGAATGAGTAATCAGAAGAAAAAAATATCTTTAAGATTATATGAATGGTATAATGGGATATCTGTCAGCGATGCAAGTTCGTGGTTTGCGTCATTCGATACTATTTTATTTATTGATTGACTTTAGTGCTAAATCAGTGTCTCAATACTAAATTATTAATTAATTATTTTTTTAACGACGAAAGCAGATATCGGTGGGATCATGTTAGGTAATAAGAATGCCTTAGAAGGAAGTTAAATATGTTTTGAAATTTATTTGTATATTGTATTTTTTTTTCAGTTTCTAGTCCAGTTCAAACTTTTGTGCGCAGTAGAAAGTCTGTTATTGTGGAGTAGTTTTTATTGGGGACATTTTAAGAATAGGATATATATGATAACGGAAAGGGTTGTTCGTGTTGTTAGAACTGTGGAGCGCGCACGTCTCGGAACCAACGAAAATAAATGACAGATTAATAGAATATCAAACTGAAAGCAGTTGCTAAATTTTTCTTCTCCTATATATAATCTATTTACGGATCTTTAAGACTTCTCTTGCAGATTTTAAAGGTTAATAGGCTTCTTTGGAGTTCTCTGTTAGTTGCCAAAATCTACAGTAGTTTCAAAAATCTCTATCAAATTTCTTTAGGTGTACTCAGGCTTTGTAATATAAATATATGTGTTTATTTGTAAAATAAGCTCAAGTTTATTTATTTTTATTTAGATCCACTTACCTTGCTTATCGATGCGATTATGGCTTAATAAGAGAAACATAACTGAACTTTAATTTCTGTGTTGATGTGGTTGTAGCGAGTGTGAAAAGTTTAACTTATTTCTTACACACGTCCGAATGTCTCATAGCGTGGTGGTTAAGGCACTCGGCTCGTAATCCGAGAGTCGCAAGTTCAAATTAGCCGTTACGGTCAATCCCATTCAATTGTAAAAGAGTAGACCAAGAGTTGGCAGTGGGTGGTGATGACTAGCTGCTTTCCCTATAGTTCTTACACTGCAAAGTTAGGGAAGGCTACCGCAGGTAACCTTGCGCGAAATACAAACCATAAATCTAAAGATCAGGATTAAAATACTGATGAGAAAGATATCAGTAAGTTTAAACTGTAGAATGTGTATGTTATTTGAAGCTATTTAGAGTCTCAAAAATATTTTAAATAGTTTACTTTAACACTGATTATGTGAATATTTATTTCTTATATTTTTAATATTTTATGAAGATTATGTCTAGCAAAATCTTCTGTTGTAGTTTCAAATACAAAATATATTATTTTAGCTAATTATATGTACTTATTTGTTTTTTTTTCTTAAATTGGAATGTTGTGAAAAGAATGAATAAAAGTAAACATTTCAGTATATGTGGCACGAAGTTATTTTATTTCTTCTTTCAGCATTGTCGAGCCAGCCGCTTCAACAACTATGGAATCTACACATAATGTATTTGAATTCACATATTTGCTGTAGTGATTCTGAAGAAAAGGGACAAAAATTTTACTATACTATACCTAATCACTGTTAATAGTTCTCACCAGAGATATTTTTTGAATCAGAAGAATGATCGTTTATGTGGACAATATACTCATTATATTTAAGCATTTGAGGCATTTTATCGAGATTACAAATGCTTCTAGGAGATGAAATTGCATTTCTTATATGTACCATGCATCCCTCTCAGTTGCATCAAAAATATGCACATTACAAGCGTATAAAATAGACGCCCATTAACTAATATACTGATATAAAGCCAAAGTCAGAAAATAAAAAAACCAATGGTTGGGACTTTCAGAGAAAGGTCTCCAAGAAGTAACAGGAGCTCTACATTCACGATGGAAACAAGAAAACGTAATTTCAACTGCAATTACAGAGCAAAAGTAGAGATAATTCTGGCAGTTCAGAATAAAAGATTGATCGTTAATAGTGTTGGCGTAGTTACATCAATAGTAGTAATAGAAATATAGGATATAAAAAGTCGGATGTTAGTTGACACAGGTGCTCTATCTTCTCTACTAAGTGTAGAATTATTGGATAAAAGCCCAACACTATTAAGTAACTTGTGAAAAAAATGTCTAAAATTAGTTTGATTTCTATAGCAGGGTACCTTGTTAAGATGCCAAACAATTATAGTGTTCAAATAAAAGAAGGATATTTAGAGTTAGAACATACATTTTACATCTTTAAATGAACTGATTTAAAAAGAGATGGTATTTTAAGGCAGGTTTTTAACGAGATTATTGCACTGCAATATCACTTATCAGAGGTAATTCACATAGGTTTACATAAGTTTTAAAGAGCTTGTACCTTCAGACCTATGTAACTAATAAGGCTAATGATGAAACGTCAAATGCTAGTATTAACAAAGCTAAGGATCGACAATCAAACAGCAATAGCATTGATAATCCTAATCGCAGTGGTAAACGACAAAATTGGCATGGTTTGTTTGTTTGGTTTTGAATTTCGTGTAAAGCTACACTATGGCTATTTTCGCTAGCCATCCCTAATTTAAGAGTGTAAGACTAGAGGGAAGGCAGCTAGTTATCACCACCCATCGCCAACTCTTAAACTACTATTTTACCAACGAATAGTAAGACTGACCGTCACATTATAACTCCCCACAGCTGAAGAAGCGAGCATGTTTGGTATGACGGGGATTCAAACTCGCGATCCTCGGATTACGAGTGGAGTGCCTTAATCACCTAGTGTTTTCCATATGACTAAATCGATATTTTAAGTTCTGAATACAGATTTATGTTTTTAAAGCAAAAATCAGACTACTTTAGCTTGGATTGTGTTCCAGTGTTAATCAAGCTCTTCTTTCCATTAACCCCATGTTACTTATGTTTGTTTAGAATTAAACACAAAGCTACACAATGGGCTATCTGTGCTCTTCCCACCACAGGTATCGAAATCTGGTTCCTAACAGTATGAGTCCTCAAACATACCGCGGTGTCACTGGGAAGCTGTTCCTCATGAGATTAATGTATAAGAAGTGTATTGTTTCTATTATAATAGCTTATAGTGTTATCCAAATATAAATAATAATTGAAATGTGAAGTAATTTAAATATTTCTCTTAAGCAATGTATGAGGTTTTATTTTTTAATTTAATTTGTTTTTAAGATATGATCAATTGACATGGATTATTATTTGGGAGCCATTTTTATAATCTTTAAATTTCTGCTGGTGAAGCATGTTTGTAGATTATTAATATCTTAAGTTTAATTTAGATATAAATACAGTTGTTTTCTTGGATTATTATCTGCTTCAAAGCTCTTTTTTTATTTGGTATTCGTTTCTTATCTATTGTTTTGCTAATTCGTATGGTCTAGGTCAAGGACGACAAGTTTCGTTTATTACATGTTCTTGACCTAAATGTATTTCAAAATTATCGTTTCAAGAAGGTGAACCATGCGGAAAATATTAAATATCGTGTGCTTATATTGTAACAAGTGAACCCGAGAGGGTTATTCGTTGGAATATGATTTCCACAAGTTACACACAATTTATTTTAAGCTCAAAGAAGACAATCGTGTGTGTAATGGAGTGAATACATAAGCCACCAACAAAATGAATTTACGTTTGGAATAAATAAATAGACTCAGAGACTGTTAAAAACCACACCGTATAACACATTCGCTTTGAAAACTTTATATTCTTATCATACTGTCCTGGCAGGGTCAAGTGGTTAAGGCACTCAGTTCGGAGTTCACGGGTTCGAATCCCCGTCACACAAAACATGCTCGTCCTTTCAGCCGTGTGGGCGTTATAATGTTATGGTTAATCCCACTATTCGTTGGTAAAAGAGTAGTCCAACAGTTGGCGGTGGGTGGTGATGATTAGTTGTCTTCCCTCTAGTCTTACACTGCAAAAATTGGGACGGCTCTTGCAGATAGCTCTCGTGTAACTTTGCGCGAAATTCAAAATAAACCAAACCATGTGGAAAACACCATACATACATATTGCTGTACAATATTTATATCTCTCTAACTCCTTTTACAAGTCAGTTATCCTCAATAGTATGACCACTACGATAAAACTACACTTTTAACACATATTGTTACGTTGAAGATTCATTTGATTGTCTAATTAGACCAATGATGAGCACAAATAATAGTTTTGTGTCAAGACAATATATTTTATAGCTATGTGCTTATTTAAGACTAATAATGAGCCTTCCTTTTGCTGATTGTAATTTGGGGCATCGAATTATATTGTTCTTTCAGAATAAAACATTGTATAAAATCATAGAAATGTCTTACCAGATTTTGCTACATGATAAGAAATGTTTATTAAATAATATCCAGTTCTTTGTTGTTTCAAATGTAATTCTTTTAGACATTCTTCTTTTATGGCAAATAAAATACAATTATTCAGAACATAAGAATCTATTTTCCAGTCATTCAAAATCATACTGATTAAGGTGCTCAAGTTTCTAATATAGGTAGATTAAGTTACAAATCAGTCTGAATCTTTGTTAAAACATTTCAACTAATGTCGGATAATTTTGAAACTTTATAAACAGGAAATATTTTATCGCTTAAAAATTGATTCTACATGAAAAAGAAGTATATTTCTAATTCAATAATTTTATACTGTGATGTCTTTCACTTTTCCGTTTCTTTTCGAAACTCTTTTATTTTTATCATAAGAAAGAAATGTGTCTTTATAATTGAGTAGCAATATAATTCATAATTTATAATTAATAATTTAGTTATGAACAGGAAGTGTATAATTTTTCAAGACATTTTCAAGATTCTTCCTTGGTTTTCTTTAAATGTATTCAAATGTACTTTAAATCTCTTCTTAATGAAACTTGACATAACCTTATGTTTTTCCTCCTGATACTTTCACCTCTATTAGTTTATAATGTTATTGTATACTTTAAAATAAAACAGGTACTTTTAAAACAACCTTTAAAGCTATGTACCTTATGGTGTTTATGAATTCAGATGATAAACGTGTATCTGAACTGTAGGCTTAAACATTTATGAATAAGAGTAAAATACATGTCTTCCACACAGAGATGGTGGCACACAGAGATCATAATCATTGGCTGAAATTCCCAATTATACTTTTTGCTAATTAAAGAAACGTTTGTTTGTTTTGGAATTTCGCACAAAGCTACTCGAGGGCTATCTGTGCTAGCCGTCCCTAATTTAGCAGTGTAAGACTAGAGGGAAGACAGCTAGTCATCACCACCCACCGCCAACTCTTGGGCTACTCTTTTACCAACGAATAGCGGGATTGACCGTCACATTATACACCCCCACGGCTGGGAGGGCGAGAATGTTTAGCGCGACGCGGGCACGAACCCGCGACCCTCGGATTACGAGTCGCACGCCTTACGCGCTCGGCCATGCCAGGCCATTAAAGAAACACATTGACGTAAAGTCATGAAATTATGTCCAATCGGAGCCTTCTACTACAATTCTACAATAATCCTTATGTTTTACCCGCAGCACATTTCAACATTGAAAATACCCAACTTAAAAAATTTCAAAATACTAATCAAGCAATACTTAAAATAGATGGCAAAATATACATAAAAAGTGTCGTTTTCGTGAAATAGTAACAATTAGTTATTTTCCATACATTATTGTTACTAGATTATAATTAATTTAGAAAGCATGTTCATAAAATGGTTATTTATATATAATTTTAAGAATAAAAATTAACCATTATTAACCCATCATTGTTTAATATATCTTCATAATATCCTTTCCTCTTCTTCCATTCATTCAGCTGTAAACTTTCAAAACAAATTGCAGCATAAGAATCTTCAAATAAAAGTGTGGTAGAGTTACTGAGATGTTTTCTGCACACTCAACTTTTCTTCTCAACTGAAAGCAATTCTGTTATCATCTGATAACAGGAACTTGTCGTTTTTGTAAGAAAACTAAATTGG
Source organism: Tachypleus tridentatus (assembly GCF_004210375.1). Classification (NCBI taxonomy): domain Eukaryota; kingdom Metazoa; phylum Arthropoda; class Merostomata; order Xiphosura; family Limulidae; genus Tachypleus; species Tachypleus tridentatus. The sequence goes on from NC_134837.1 coordinate 91,983,162, forward strand.
ACTATTTTCAATAGGATTAATAGTCGCATATGCTTTAAGTTTAATGGACATTATCATTAATTTAATCACAATATTTTTCGCTCTGAACGTTCTGTAAAATAAAGCCCCCCAGGGCACAATAGTATGTCTGCGGACTTACAACGCAAGAAACCAAGTTTCGATACCAATGGTTGGCAGAGTACAGATAACCTGTTGTGCAACTTTGTGCTTAACTAAATACAAACAAACAAAATGTACAACAAACTAAGCTGTTTCTTTTTAATGATGAAATATGTATTTATGTTATCCTATATTCCAGATGGATATTTCTTTAAACGGTGATAGCATGTCTTATGACTCATTTCTGATATTGACTTTAATATTACAATTCTATATTAATTATGTTAAGATTATTTTAATCTATTTTTCAGTGCTAGAAAATGTGTATATTTTTTATTTGAAGGTTGAACTTTCTGTTCTTATGCTTGTGAACAGCTTCTAAATCGACAATTAGCTGGATAGGTGACATTCTTGGGTTTTCTTTTGTTTTGTTTGCTTTAAAACAAAGCCACATCGAAATATTTGCTTTACCCATCTCGGGAATCAAACCCCGCACATTAAGGTGTAAGTTCATAAACTTACCGCTTTTCCCCGAAGGACGGTGTTCTTGGAGAAATCTTTAATGTTTAATACAGATCTAGAGTCCAGTAATAAACACTGGCAACGTTGTTTAATTAAACTTTTCTTTGAATAAGACAAACTTCAATTTTATGTATTAAACTACTCATTATATTATTTCCACGTTGGTCATCTAGAGGATTTTAATAAATATATTTTTCTTCATTTGTATCTGTGTTTTATTTTACGTACTAACAAGTGCAATAGAGTTTATAAGAGTGTAATTTAAGGGTCTAGGAAGAAAATCACTTCAAAACACTTCAACACGAACACAGTTTACGAACATGTCACTGAAAACCAAAACACTTAAGTTAGAGCAAGCTTCTCTATTTTGCGTTAAAATATACAGTTAAGGTTTAATTTTTAGCCATATAGATATTTAGTTAAATGTAATAGCTTGCTAAAATAAATTTAACACTAAAGAGACTAAAAAAACCCTTTGTGGAACTCTGAAATGTAACCTAAAACACAACGTATGATGACAAGTTTAGAAGAAAAACAGATGCATTTTTATCAAAAGCTTCATTTCGAGTCTATATTTAGACGAACTCTCTATGTTTAACATTGTCGAATTTGTTACCAGCACCCTGCAACTTGCAGCGAAACAAACTATGGATTAAAACAGTTACATACTAAAGAGCAGTCTCATTTCATAGTACCAGATTAAAACAGTTACATACTAAAGAGCAGTCTCATTTCATAGTACCAGATTAAAACAGTTACATACTAAAGAGCAGTCTCATTTCATAGTACCAAACCGTACTTCTTAACATTTAGAAATATTTATTACCTTAGAAACATTGCAAATTTTACATAGCTTTATGTTTAAATGTAATGACTGTTTCCCCATGTTATAATGCTGACGTGTTGTCATCTGCTCATGTTGATATATACTGAGTATTATTTCTTTTCATAATGTTCACACAAAAAAACTCGCTCATTTACTTCCCTCAATGAATATGTCCAGAAAATTATCAACATCAACCAGACCAAGCTCAACAAAGTCACGAGTGAACATTGAGTGAAAAAATAACTGTTTTAATAATAATTTTGGAGATTATTCAACTTCATTAATTTGAAGTTTCACTCGCTTAATTGATAAAGTTTCTTTAGTATAAGGACAATTTTCATTGTTACTTTTACTGTAATATCAACAATCATTCTGAGTTGGAAACATGCATGACTTGTTCTATTATACACGATTTGTTGTCAGTGAATCTATTCATGTGTTTCCTCACTCAAGGCTGTATTCATCTGGTGGTAGGGATTACTTACCTAGCATTACAACTAGAACAAGTAGATTTATAAATAATATCAAACGTTTTGTCAGGGCAGGAATCTTATCTTTGAATTTAAAAAATAAAATCGATATACCTTCATATTTCAAAGTACGTTTAATAAATATTTAAATGTACACTAGAAATAGACTGTCTAATTGTTTCCTAACTAAAAATAACATTTTCCAGTAAACAGCAGTTCCTTGGACGATATCACTCTTGTTTGCTTGGTGTAAAACTACGCAATTGGTTATCTGCACTTCATATGGTGTTGTAAATCTGTAAATTTATCCCTGACCCACCTCATGAGATTGCCACTGGCACCGATAAGTTTGGCATATTCATGATCTGTCAGTGCGCTATATGGACTCATATATACTCCTATGACCTTGTCTGTTTCTTTGTTTTTGAATTTCGCTCAAAGCTACTCGAGGGCTATCTGCACTAGCCGTCAATAATTTAGCAGTATAAGACTAGAGGAAAGGCAGCTAGTAATCACCATCCACTGCCAACTCTTGAGCTATTCTTTTACCAAAGAATAGTAGGACTGACCGTCACATTATAGCACCCCCACGGCTGAAAGGGCGAGTATGTATGATGTGACGGGTATTCGAACTCGCGATCCTCATATTATGAGTCGATTGCCTTAACCACCTGGTCATGGACTTGCTTTTTATAACTGTGCCTCTGGTCCAAAGGATATTTGTGGAGCAATGACATTATTAGTTTCAATTATGGAATTAATGCTGTCAAAGTTGGGTTCAAGAAGAAATATGTGAAACTAATCTTAATATACTTAATAACGTTTTGAATTGTATTATAGTTATTCTGAAATTTCATTTACTTGGTAACCGCACCACTGAATGTAAAATGTTTTGTACAGTTTCATCATGCCTCAAGTGGTATTAATTTCTTAATTAATATTTTAAGTATAGGATACTCATTATCTTTTCATTCAACTTAATTGAGTTTTTTATCCAAACTCTTCCGTGTAGGCACAGTAGTATGTGTGTGGACTTCCACCACCAAAAACCTGGTTTCGATACCGGTGGTGGACAGAACGCTGATTGCCCACTCTGTAACTTTGTGCTTAATTCTAAACAAACTTCTGTGTGAATACCTTTATACTTCGAAAACCCTTTCAAGTAAACAAGAACAAACAGAGCTGATGATCAAAAACAGAAGAAAAATTAATGTTCTGCAACTATATTTATTCGTTGTTTCTCAGTTTTTTCTATGAGTAATATATATAGTATTTTTGAACAACTAAAAGATATGAAGTACTACTGCTATCAAAAACATAATATTTAAAAATATTATTTTCTCCTGAATATATAAAACTATAAATTAATCTTCTGGGAAAAATTTACATTTCCTGACGTTTACATTTTATCAAGAGAAAGCAGTTGATTCCTCATAAATATTGTACACAATACTATACAATTTTTACTGGTGTTCTGAAATAAAATGTAGTGCAAAGGAGACAAATGAGACAAATTTAAAGTAATAATCAAATCAGAAGGGAAAGATATTAATGATAATGTTCAAACATTTTGACAATCTGAGGAACTTGGTTGATAATGAAAGAAAAATAAGATTGTTTTGATAATTAAACCACTCACAGAACGGGTCCTTAAGTAAGTAAAATTATTAATATTAACCTTTATTATCAAGAACAAATTCTATTGCTGATATACTCGAGTTCAAATGAGGCTTAAGTTTTATAATCTTTAGAGTTTAATTTTTTCTGACATCTTTGTTCGATATTGGAATCACATACAATGGTAAAGTTCTATCAAATTCTTGATTCAAATGTTTGTAGACATTTGGAACAACACTAAAAATAGGCTTCAGAAGCACTTTAATATGTTGTTCTAAATGGCGCATGGTTCATTCCATGTAATCTCGTATACATCAACCACTTTACCAAATAAGATTTTTTTTTTTTGCCTAAGCTGAGTACCTGCTGCCTGCTGTACCTTAGAAAAGTATTGGTGTTAAGGTTTATTTTTAATAAAACAAAAATATAAGAATTCACGTATTGGTGTTATGTTTTCTCGCATCTTTTTTATACCTTCCTCATCTTTTCCTAGGAAAACTTATGACTTCCCTATATGCCACACATATATCACACATTCTTGTATACGTCACTATTGAATTCCTCTAGTGAGCTTCCTTACGTAATGTATAAAGGGTGTTGTATCTCTTCCCTAAGCCACCATGCCCTTAGAGCAGCCCCTAGATTATTTCTCAGTAGCTTTACCCATGTCTGTCTGTTACAGCTGATGATGACCAAAATGAGTGTGCTGTTGTTTTACGAATTTAGAAACAATATTTTTCGATACACGAATCCTTCCTCAATTCCACTTAATAGTCATTGTAATTCTCGAGACCTACACAACTCCGCTAACTAATTCTTTTCTATTTTAAAATTGTTAATTTGCAATTTTAACGTCATAACGGAACGTTAGAAAGAACAATGTAATATGAAGAGGCACAAATCTAAGGACTCTTTCGTGGTTTAATTTCAAATCATAAAACTGTTTGTAAGAAGAACTAAATGGAAATAAAAGACGATCTGTTTGCTTCATATGCATTTTTAGCCTATTTGTATCAGAGGCAATCCACATTCCTCGTAATCTCCTCTAACGTCCCCCCCTAGAAGAAAAGGCTTCCTTATGAGGCTTGAATAGTAGCACTTTTTGACTAATAGCCTCTACCCTTTTAATGTTCTCTGCTCATTACTGCGAGACAGTAATTTTGGTAAAGAAATGCTTTATAAATGGTTAGGTTTTGTAAACCGAGAAACATCAAACTCCCAACAATTGTTTAAAATACTCGTTATCAAATGTTCATGAAACAAAATTTACAACCCAGAAGCTCATATTCTTCCATATATTCTTTTTTCAGTTACGAGTAAAAAGTCAGTGATAAGAAAAATTAATAAGAGCATGAATCAATCAAGGGTTGAGAAGTAACAAAGGAAAGTGTTTCTGTGCCAAGAGAGCACTAGTAACACATCCTTCTGGCCCAGCATGGCCAGGTGGTTAAGGCACTCGGCTCGTAATCTGAGGGTCGCGGGTTTAAATTCCCGTCACACCAAACGTGATCGCCCTTTCAGCCGTGAGGGCATTATAATGTGACAGTCACTCCCACTATTCGTTAGTAAAAAAGTAACCCAAGAGTTGGCGGTGGGTAGTGGTGACTTGCTGCCTTCCCTCTAGTCTTACACTACTAAATTATGGACGGCTAGCGCAGATAGCCCTCGTATAGCTTTTTCATAGTTCCTGATATAAAATTTAGTCGCACTCAAATCAGAGTAAAGATTTACTCCAAAGCTAATGTACGAAGTCACAACATTAACAAAAGTAAAATATTCTTAGAAATGATCTTATGCAAAAATGTACGATCAAATCTTTGATTGAAACTGACGAATATACCTAACACACCTTGAAACTCAGGCACAAGAAAACTCGCATGACATGGTGTGAAGAATGAGGTCTACAACCTTCATCTCTATCGTTCGTACTTAATAAATATTATTTAAGCTTTATGTAAAATAAAAAGAACTTCACAATATTTCTTGCGAAAACTAATAATATAATATAGTTGTATTAAGTAATTTATTTGGACTATCACCATGTTTGTTAAGTTTTTATTTTATTTTTTCTAAATTAATGCATAAGCTTTCGTCTGCATGTGTAGAAGACTTAGGTAATGGAGCCGAAAGCTTGTACATTACTTTAAAAATATGTTGATAATTTAAATAAATTACTTAATACATATATAAGTACTCACTTTAAAAGCCCGAAATGTTACTCAATATGATAGTCTTATCCAAAATGTTTGCATACTATTCTACGTCGATGTTATTCTCTACACGCTTGGAGTAGTTATTGAGTAAATGTCCGAGTAGTAACAAAAAAAAGTAGCTTATGATCTGGCAAACATGACAAGTTGTTATTCTGTTCTGTATAAATTGCTCTAAGAATTTGCTCGGAAAACTACGTAAACAAACCTGTTTTGTATAACAGAGTGTACTTGTAGCATAATCTTTCTCGAAACACATCAATGCTTTGTTCAAACAGTTTCTGTGTACTTATAAATTTATGCTGCGTTATGTGCCAAAACAGTAGAGTAATCCCAGTGTACTGTATCCAGAATTCTGAAATGTTATCAGACTACAAAACTTTTGTTTCAGAAAAGTTCACCGGTAAACGCCGAAAAAATACTGCTCGAGAAGACCGTCTTTTGATCAGGTTAACACATCAAAAGCGAAAGAATCCCTGCAAGACCTTATATCAGGATATTCAGAAGAACAGTAAATAACAATTATCTACGAACTGATATTAACCAGAATTCACCGCCGTTACCGTGTGACTTGGGCAAAATAGTATTCCAAATTATAGTTAGGACATTGGTGGCATGTCATGTTTTCAGGTGACTCTTATTTCTCGCTTGTTAAAGCTGATGGTAGAATTCGTGTTGTCATTTACCTAGAGAACAGATAAGGGAAGACTTTCTTTCCTACACAGATGGTTTGGTACATGTTTGGGCAACTAACTATCCATTGTGGTGGAAAACTCCTCTTCATTTCCCCCAGGGACACGTGCCTCCTATGAGAATCAAGTAAAGACAATATTTCTGCCATGTAATTGGGCAGGCTTCCCAATAACTTTGCGATTCAGGATGGCAATTTCACTTCTCACAGTGCACGTATTATACAGAATTATCTCAACCAGGAGGATGTTACAAAACTGCCATGGCCAGCAAAGTCTCCAGACTGTATGTCATACTATTGATAACTAACTTTTGGACAGAATTGAGTCGAAAAATTGCTAATGAGGAAAAGAAACAACTACTGTAGCTCTTTTTTATTGTAGTACCTTCTAGTTTTAAACTTGAATGGAATAACATCCCAGTTACATCAAAAACCTTATCGACAGCGTTACACATTGCATTGCGAAAGTTATTGGAGTACCAAAAAGACAAATCAAGTGCTGAATGTTTAATAGGAACTTATATGAGGCTACAACGCTATTCATAATAATTTAATATTAAATGTTGTCATTATGTATATTTTGCTAAGGTTTTCTTACGATAGGTGAAATGCTGATTTACACGTCTTTCTGCAGGTGTTTAATAAAATTGATTGCTCTTCTAATAAATTGTTCATAACGCCCTCAGAAACTGTCTGATTATACAAGTTACACATATAGATGTTTAATAAGGTACGCATGTATCAGTTTGACAGCGCTAAATGTATTTGTGTTTCATCTTAAAATAATTATCTTATATATTATAAAATATATAAAAATTTTGGCCAAGGCTGTAACATACTTCAGCCTACAAAAAAATCTCAACTAGTGATAGCAGAATAATTCGATGTATTGTTTCTGCCATCACTAGTTCTATTGTAATGGCAAAATTTAGTTACCAATATTTTTTTAATAAGAGGTCAGTAGAGAAGTTACTGCTACATACCATCACTGACATAGATTTTTTCATTAACAGTTACGTTTCGCATTATGTATTACTTAGAGTTGACAGAGAATATTACTGTACATTTTGTTAAGCCTTTACAGTTTTTATACATGATCCTATTCGATCCAATATTCTCAAAGTAAAACGTGGCAAGTGATTTACTTGCTGATACCTATAATCCCGGCCCAGCATGGCCAAGCGTGTTAAGGCGTGCGACTCGTAATTTGAGGGTCACGGGTTTGCATCCCGGTCGCACCAAACATGCTCGTCCTTTCAACCGTGAGGGCGTTATAATGTGACGGTCAATCCCACTATTCGTTGGTAAAAAAAGTAACTCAAGAGTTGGCGGTGGGTGGTGATGACTAGCTGCCTTCCCTCTAATCTTACACTGCCAAATTAGGGACAGTTAGCGCAGATAGCCCTCGAGTAGCTTTGCGCGAAATTAAAAAAACAAAAAACCTATAATCCTATACGGCTGTTACAGTACTTAAATAATTCTGTAATAATAGTATAATTTTTAAATTTCTTCCCAAAAATTTCCATTTTTATTTTCTAGTTTCATATTCGTTGTATTTAATAAATTATTAATATGGAATTTCTTAAATGTCATGACAAGCCATAATTCTAAAAAGTTAAATTCTTAAACTTTCTTACTAATTTAGTGTACCGAATAATTAAATTTTAAGTTTAAAATACGCTTCTTTCAGGTTTTAAAACAGACATTTTAAGATCACTCCTATTACACTTCACTAATAAGGACGTTCGACTCGTAATCTTAGGGTAATTTATATAAATTCCATCACCGAAAATGCTGGCCCTTTCAGTTGTGGTAGCGTTATAACATGACAGTCAATCCCATTGTTCGAGTGGAGTGGTTGATGGTATTGACTAGCTGCCTTCTTTCTAATCTGCCCCTTATAAATTACGGACGGCTGGAGCAGGTATCCCTCGAGTAGCTTTGTGCAAAAAATCCGAAAAACAAATAGAATTTCACTTTCTGATTTGCTTACCACAAACTAAGCATTATTTTCTCTTTTTCCATGTCACCGTGTATATAATACGTTCGAGTATTTTTCTCTGAAAATAGATATCGTTCAACAAATTACTAACACTTTTCCGAAATCTGACACTCTGAGTTACATATATCTTATAGTGTTTCATCTAGATCCTTACTTGAATGTAATCGTTAAACAATATCCCCTTTCTGCACCAAAATATTATAAATATATTCAAAAAAGATTGGTAAATACAATCAGTAAAATTTTATTATCAAAACGTTTTTAAATATTACTTTCAACACTTGGTATTTACTCTGAAGTATTTCTGAACTTCCTTAGCTCACTTTGAAAAGGAGATATTATATCATTATTTTCCACAAGAAGTCCATTAATCATTGTCGTCTCGTTTTTGCACAAAGAAGAGGCTTATACTATTGGACAATGAAAATGCGTTGCTTGATGTCTCCTTAGTTGCACTACTAGAATAATAATAATAGCTTAATTCTATCATTTTTGAAGATTATCTTTATCCTGTGTTATTCGGAGGAAATGATATGTGAGTATCATAATAACGAAAGAGTCGAAAATAAAATGGAGACTTATTTTGTAAGAGAACGAAATGAACACGGGCAGCAAAGAAAGGCTTACACGATAGCGCAAAACAAATAAAATATATTTACAACACAAGCTTTAACTATAAATACGTGCTGGTTTTTTTAAAGTTTTTAATATATAAGTTAATTTCCACGGTTTCTGAAACTAAAAAAAATATTGTTCTTATCTGAAGGTAAGCACAAAGCTACACAACGGGCTGTTCTCTAGCCACCACGGGTATCAAAACGTGGTTTCTAACGTCGTAAGTCCACAGACATACCGTTGTATGACTGAGGGGGCTCTAAGAAACCTGTACACTTAATGAAAACGGAGAGTATTGGGTCTATACCATTGTCGCTTATGACTCTTATTATTGCATATCCTCCAGTGAAGACTAACTTTCAGTTCATAATAACTTGTACAAACATGTATATCACCTATTGTATAGAATATGGCTCACAACTTGAGGCGTTTAAACCATAACATGAAAAAAAACCTATTCAAACTTTTTGAACGTCTTAATTTTTTTAATTGATAATTTCTTAAATGTTAGGGATTTATATTCCATTTCTTATCTAAACTAAAAATATGTGTTAGTCACTTGATCACGTTAGAGTTTTCTTTATTTTTCTCAACCTTATATTTTGAAGTTCTCCTCAATAAAACTTATTTTATATATTTTTTGGCTTCATAGCCAAACACATACTACCGGTAATTTCCAATTACTGAACTTTATTTTGTTTACTGTCAAAAAAAAAAGAATATATATATATATGTACATATGTACCGTTATGCAAATGTTAGGTTGTTATGCATCTTTTTTTTTAATCTTAAAAATATTTTCAATCCCCGAACTTTATTTTATTCTGATATCTTGTTCAGTGTTGTAACTGGATAAAATGGTAAAGTTGTTTTCATCAGTTCCATCACATTCTTAAGTAAATGTCTAAAGAAGTACAAACGAAAGGCTTCAACACTCATTTTATACGTTGGTTTGAACGACGCATAGTTGATTCTATATAATCTCGTCCAGATAAAAAAAAACAACCATCTTATTGGAAATATGATGCATTATGTGTGTGTGTGTGTGTGTGTGTGTGTTTTAACTAGCTGGAGTGCAGTAATTTTCTGTGAGGTAACTGAAAATCTTCCAAATATATATATATGGAATATTATGTCTTAGGAGTTTTCCAAGATAATGAGGTGAAAAAACAAAAGAGTCTGAAATAGGGCACATTTCCACGTTTCTGTAGACTGATAGCTTTGATGCTAAAGACAAGAGTACTAATCGGTTATATGAGTCAATTACCACCTTCCACAAAGCAGGATATGCAATCAGCATTTAATGAGGTCATTAGGGATTTAATAAGGAAAGAAAAAGAGGGAACATTATCTGACATTGTCTTTTATCTTCAAACAGCTCTTAAAACTCACTTCAGGGTTATTCACACTGAAATTTATAGTTTCATTTGAAGATGTTTTTATTTGTTTCTCACCACATGACTGTTTTACCCATAAACGGAAGAATGGTAATCTGAGTACATCAAAACTAACTTTACAGGGAGTGTATACTCCATACACAAAGCGTTTTAAACTATTATCAAAACGATTAAAGCTATTTATAGCAAAAAACTTTAAATTTTTTATTTCTTTATGATGCGTTCTAATGAATAAGGTATTTATCAAGTTGCCCTTAGATCAAAACTGTAAAGAATTGTCAGAATGAATATACTTTCCCTTATACGTTCATGGTGACAAGTTCCTTTTTCAAAATAATCTCCACAGATATTTATCTCTAGCCTTTCAGTGGTAAGTCTGAAGGCTTATAACTGTCCTCTAGAAAGTTTACTGTTTTGTCTGGTTTTGAATATTGCGCAAAGCTAAATCTATCTGCACTAGCCGTCCCTAATTTAACAGATAGACTAAAAGGAAGGCAGCTAATCATTACAATCCATAGCTGTTTCTTAGGCTACAATTTTCAGCAACGAACAGCAGGATCACCCATCACGTTACAATATCTTCAAATTGGAAAGAGAAAGCATGTTTAATGACGAGAATTTGAATCCGCGGCACTGAATTTCGAGTCGATCGCTTTAACAACAAGGGCATAGGAAAATACACGACCCTCAATGGCACAGCGGTATGTCTGCGGACTTATAACGCTAGAAAATGTGTTTTACTATTTATGGTAAGCAAAGCACAAGTAGCTCATTAAGTAGCTTTATGCAAAAACCAACATATGAAAGTAGGCTTATTTTGGTTTATTTGAAATTGATAATAATTGCATACGATTACTGAATAGGTTTATTTTAAGATTGTCATTTACATATAACAGCTATGAAAGAAAACGTTTTGAAAGTCTTTTTAAATGTCAGTGATGTCGAGAAACCCACTTGTTGAGAAATTTATATGCAAAAACGGCTCGTTTGGGTTGAGAAAATATTTTACATAGAAGAGCGAACAACGTTTCGACCTTCTTCGGTCATCGTCAGGTTCACTGACGTTGTTCGCTCTTCTATGTAAAATATTTTCTCAACCCAAACGAGCCGTTTTTGCATATAAATTTCTTTTTAAATGTGTTTGTTGTTGATTTTATCGAAAACTGCACAACAGGACATCAACGCTCTGTCCATCGTGAGTAAATGAGCTCCGAATTGTGAGTTTATACACTCACCGCATCGGGGAACCCACTTTGAAGGATACAACTATCTGTGAGTTTCTTAAGGTGCTGAGAAAATCTAGCAATTATTTTTTCTTTCTACATTATACATTGAAAAACAAATCTTCAGGATAACTTTTTATAACGTGACCGTCATCAAGAGATTACATTTCAAACGTTTTATTTTGGTTGATTTTAACTGTTGTTATTATTCTAAATCCGACGGTTTGTTTGTAATTAAGCACAATGCTGGATAATGAGCTATATGTGCTCTGCTCACCATAGATATCGAAACTCTACACTGCTGTGCCCACAGGGGCAATTCCGACGATATATATGTTTTGAATCCGGTTTAAAAATGTATCTCAGAACGGCTAATATAGGTATTAACACTTTTATTGATAAGCAGAGAACAACGTTTCGACCTTCATAGGCCATATTCAAGAATAAATCCGATTTAGTTGTTGTTTTCGAGCATCTTATTTTGTTGTGAATACTTTTTATTAAGACATCCACCGTGCTGAACTCTTTCACAATGATCTGCAAACATCCTTCATGTTTCTTGATATGACAGTATTTGTTTGTCATTATGCTCGTTCCAAAGTTATAAATAGCGTAGGACTTAATAAACATAAGCAAATTAGACCTTACAATGAATTCTAGAAGCATTGCTAATAATTCAATAAACTTAGACAAAAACTGTATGTTTGTGCTTTTCTTATAGCAAAGCCACGTCGGACTATCTGCTGTGTCAATCGAGGGAATCGAATCTTGGATTTTAGCGTTATAAATCCATAGATTCGCGACTGTCCTAGAGAGAGACAACTGAACGTTTATTTTGTGTCATTCATTACCAAAAAATGTTTTCCACCCTAAACAGCACTTTGTATCTTTAAAAAGGTTTCTCATGTGTAATGCAAATTCAACTATGGCTTCGTTTTCATGATATGCTATTAAATGTTATTCCAGGGTTAAAATCCACATAAAATAGTGAGTAGACGCTGAAATAAAAATATCAAAACCTTCCAAAACTACCATTCAAGACTAACAGCCCAGATAGAACTATATAAAAAATGGTTTCTTCTAATGTAGTGTGTGAATGAGGTCCATCTGTGTTCTTGAGTCTAACACTAGACGTTAAGTCTAGAAAATAATTTTTGACGTATTGCTCATCTGTTTGTACATGTTCTGAATTTTTTGCCAGTCCAACAAATAAAAGTGCTTATAATATCCATGGGTGACCTCATTGTTTTCACAGAAATTCAAAATAATTCAGCAATCTAAACTTCCTATTCAAGATAAAGACATGACATTCTAAATAAAAAGAAGTAAATCACTACTGCGAAATAAAACAATTCAGAAAGTTTATTTAAGCATTTTGATTGGTTTTAAATTTCGCACAAAGCTAAACAAAGGCTTGCCGTCCATAATTTAACAATGATAGGCGAGAGGGGAGGCAGCTAAACAATTCTACCCACTGCTAACTCTTGGGGTACGATCTTACCAACGAACAGTAGAATTGACTCATTACAACGCCAACACTGTTGAAGAGGTAAGCATGTTTGATGATGGGGATTCGAACACGCAACACTCAGATTAATTAGGTGTCAAGCGCCCTAACAGCCAGGACATACACATTTGGCCAGGCATGGCCAGGTGGTTAAAGCACTCAACTCATAATCTGAGGGTCGCGAGTTCGAATTCCCTTCACACCAAACATGTTCACCCTTTCAGCCGTGGAGGCGTTATAATGTGACAGTCAATCCCACTAGTCGTTGGTAAAAGAGTATCCCAAGAGTTGGTGGTGGATGATGATGACTAGCTGCCTTTCCTATAGTCTTACACTGCTAAAGTAGGAACGGCTAGTGCAAATAGCCCTCGTGTAGCTTGGCGCGAAATTCAAAACAAACCAAACCAAACAATGCACATTTTGAATACAACGATTAACTAGCTTTAAATAATGTATTTACAACAAACATCTTTCTTGGTCTGCTTCTCTTTCTTCTTAACAACCACTCTGCAGCAATGTTTCCATAAGAACAGTCGTGTCATTAACAATCATACCTCCTTGTGCAATTTTATCCAAACCAAGATGTGCCTGAAAACTTGTGAAACTTCGTTAATTTTAATTTTTTCTTAAAAGTACTATGTAATACGCTCAGCTTCCATGCAAAGTATTTTCGTGTGGAAGGGCTCTTGGGTGAAAGAGGTTAGAAAATTATTTCTATAAAAGTTGATAATTTGAAGGATTTTAGAAATTCTTTTAAAAAGATAATCATGCACTAAGAGTTGCAAATGCAACGGATAATACAATCAAGATAAAAAATTATAAACTCTACTGCACTAACAAAATAAAAAGCACATAAGAGAGAAATTATAGACTTAATAACAATGCACCGAAACTTTAAAATCAAGTGTTTTGTTTTTTTGTTTTTGAATTTCGCGCAAAGCTATACGAGGGCTATCCGCACTAGCCGCCATAACGCCCCCACGGCTGAAAGAGCGAGCATGTTTGGTGTGACGGAGATTCAAACTCGCAACCCTCAGATTACGAGTCGAGTGCCTTAACCCATCTGGCCATGCCAGGCCGTAAAATCAAGTGTGTATGACCAATGAGCTATAAAACCTTCCCGAAAATAATAATAATAACATTACTTATAGTACTGTAAAACTCTATCCAATGAACCCAATCTGTTAGAGAGGAAAAATAATCAGTACCATAAAAGCGTTATACTTGATGCCTCTCCATGCAAGTATTTCTTCTGTGATCCTATCGATAATGTCAGTTAGGGTTGAAAATTTCCTATATTTATTGGAAACACTTCCAAACTGCCTAACTCGAGAAACTGTCGACATTAAAAAGAGTGGTAACTCCCATGCTTAATACTAATTTGTTTGTTTTGGAATTAAGCACAAAGCTAAACAATGGTCTATCTCTGTGAGCTGCTCCCCACGAGTATCGAAATCAAGTTTCTAGCGGTGTGAGTCCCCTAGATACGCCCCCCGCTAGTACAGCGGTATGTCTCCGGATTTACAACGCTAAAATCAGGGGTTCGATTCCCCTCGGTGGGCTGAGCAGATAGCCCTATGTCGCTTTGCTGTAAGAAAAACACACACGCTAGATATATTGTTGTGCTAGTGGGGAACTACTTAACGCTAATAAGAATTAAAATAAGTAATTTAAAGTTTATATAAAATGTATTATCCAACATCTTTCTACTTTATGCGAAATTTCAAAGTGGGAAATGAGCGGGAATTTTGCAAAAAAAAAAAATTCATAATAGTAAAACACTTCGAGATTTACAATTATTTTGTTTTTATCATGTCGATTATTTGTATAAAGTCGAAGAGTAGATCACTCTGGTCGTTTGTTGAACAAGGAAAAAGGCTTTGAGGTTATGACTTCCACTGCATCGTGATGAGGTTAGATTAAGTATAAATTACAAATACGAGCACCGGATCACAGGTTAATTTAATTATTATTGATGTCACTGGGTGTTTTCTGTACAATGAAATGCGCTGTCAAATTCATTATTATAAAAATAGTATCACACAATTTAATCAAGTTAAAAGTGTTTTGACATCTTTTTTTAAGTATTCACGTTAACAATAAACCAGCCTGAAAATTTCAATAATAAGCCATACATTCTACTTCTGCTTTCATTTTGTTATAAACGAGTTTCGTTTGCTTAACTTCGAACATCATAGATTGAATTGGGCCCGGCATGGCCAGGTGGGTTAAGGCGTTCGTCTCGTAATCTGAGGGTCGCGGGTTCGAATCCCGGTCGCACCTAAACGTGCTCGCCCTTTCAACCGTGGAGGCGTTATAATGTTACGGCCAATCCCATTATTTGTTGGTAAAAAGAGTAGCCTAAGAGTTGGCGGTGTATGGTGATGACTAGCTGCCTTCCCTCTAGTCTTACACTGCTAAATTAGGGACGGCTATCACAGATAGCCCTCCAGTAGCTTTGTGCAAAATTCGAAAAACAAACAAACATAGATTGAATACTAGAAACTAATCATCAACCTCATTGCCCTAGATGTAAAACAGAAAAACCTTTAATGATATAAAGGTCATGATACAGCAAAATGATTTAAGTGCAATTACTAGTTTTTGGATAAATTCATGTGATTTTATAGAAGTGTTTAATTAAATCATTCCTACATCATTAACATGACACTTAAGTAGGTGATGCAGACCTGAACTAAATGTGTGATTTAAATCAACATGAACGTTTGCTTGTGGTTGTTTTTAGAATTTCGTGTGAAGCTACACGAGGGTTATCTGTATTCGCTGTCCCTATTTTAGCGGTATAAGAAATAGAGGGAAGGCAGCTAGTCATCACAGACATCACCTCTTACCGCCAATACTTGGTTTACACTTTTACCAATGAATGGTGGGGTTGACCGTACCTTTATAACGTTCCAAAGGCTGAAAGGGCAAACATGTTTGGTGTGACAGGAGATTCGAACCCGTGACCCTCAGATTGCGAGTCGAGCCTTCTAAAAACCTGGCCTCAATATGAGTTTACGTGTTTTCTTATAGCAAAACGTCAACATGAGTGTGTGTTTACTTACAGCAAAGCCACATTGGACTATCTGCTGAGTCCACCGAGAAGAGTCGAGCCCCTGATTTTAGCGTTGTAAATCCGTAGACTTACCGTTGTACCAGCGGGGTAAGCCTCAACATGAAAGTAAAATGTTTCTTTGATGGTTTCGTGTGTAGTCAGTGTTTATTTCTAAGACAAAAAAATTAACTAATAAGTAAAGTTTGTTTGTTTTATAATTAAGCACAAAACTTCATAATGGACGAACTGTGCGATGCCCACCACGAGTATTGGAACCTGGTTTATAGCGTTGTAAGTCCGCAAACATGCCGCTTTGTCACTGAGGGAAATTAAGAGAAGTAATTAAATATCTTATGGATATTGTTCTTGTAATATTTACCTCAGGGAAATGTTAAACACTTTAATATACGTAACCCAACGTAAGTCCAAATGCACCATAAATAAACTGATAGCATAATACAGGAACTTCTCTCAGTCATATTAGTGTTTTGTTTCAAAATTGAGTAGTTATTGAGGAAGAAGTAAAACACCTCTGAGGTATTGGTAACAGTTCGTGTAATATATGACAAAACACTTTGAAAGATCAAAGAGCTTACGGTAATAATCTTTTCCACTTATTCTGATACATATATATATATATTTAAACGCCCGCTCTAGGTATCTTGAAACTCTGGCAGGAAATCTACGAAGAAATATTAGCTGAAAAATTTCCTGAATAACTTCCAACGGAGAGCTGTCTTCATGTACCTGCGATTTTTATTTTACGATACTACTTTAATATGGTTTAGACGTATGAAGCACTACACTCTACATTACATAGAGAATTTTGTATATTATTTGTATCGAACTACAATGACTTGCAATCCTACTCTGATGAAGAAGCCATAGCATTGAAAATAAAAGTCCAATTTAATATAATTTAAAAGTCATACTTTTCGTGAACCACTGACCTCATTTTAATAAAAAAAACCGAAAGTGGTGTTCCTTAATTATCCAACTATTTTTTCTCTCTATTGAAGTTAACTAATAAATTATAAAAACTGACTGCTTAACACAGAAGAGTATTTAGTGCGTCCGTTTTTGTTTTTTTTCTAACTAAAACGGTTTATGGTTTAAAACGAATTTCTTCGCTAAAATACACAATAATTAATTAATATACAAACATTTTAATATCCATTTAAATCATATAATTTTTTCTGGTACCAAAGAAAACAATGCTTCGTTTCGAGGAAGTTAAATTTTCATATATCATACTATCACCGACAGATTTATCTCTTACGGCGTTGGTCTTCTCTGCGATTCAGCAAAATAAGTGCCTATTTTATAACTCTCTTTCAAACTGGGATTGAATATGGTTTATAAAGCTCTCAAAATATGAATAATTCGTACCAGGATACAACGTGAAGCACGATTCACGTGTGGCAATATATTTGCCCAAACGCCGTTTGAACAGGCCACATTTTTAACAGGATTTAAGAAAGGCCGTTTCATGGCGAGTTAGTTTTTTTCGTTCATATTTTCTTTCGAATATTTATGGTTATAAACATGTAGGAATTGAGGGCAGAAAAAATGTTCGTAAACTTGGAGTTTAAAGCAAAAAATCTAGTGTACTTCATAAAAGTATTACAGAAAGAAGTAAATGGCACTAAATATAACAAAACACAATCTGTGATAAAGGTAATATTAATCTAGGTTGACAAAGACAACAGGAAATTAAGGGAAAAAAATACAATGTCTTTATTCAATTGTCCAGCTGTTTATATGTAGGTGATACACAGGTATAAACAAAATACTAAAACATGAGAATGTTTGTTACATAACCAAATTTAAAATAAAAGTACAAAGTCCATAATGTATCGCATTAATGGTATACTGGTATGTTTAAAATAGAAAATTAAGAATTACAAAATATTCATATAGTGAATGAAAAAACCCAATCAAATTAGTAACCCTCCATTTAGGTAATTTATATGTAAATATCAAAGCACACTAATAACTATGGGAGATATGTGGTGATTAAATAGCTGTAAAAAGAGCAGAGTTACAACGTTAATAATCTTTGTAATGTGTGGTAAAGCTACATTTTTCAAAACAATTCACAATACTGGTCTAAATATAAATACTAAACATTCTACTCTAATATCATCCAAATTTCAATTTTAGCAGATAAATAGCAAAACAATCACACCATCTACTTTAGCCATAGTTATTTAATAATTTCTTTTTACAGTTCAAAATTATGTATGTTGTATTTATATCTTTTTATTCTACTGATTAAAATGCTTATTTAAACCACAAAAGTTACAAATTTAGAGGATCATATTAAGATACAGAAACGTTAACAGCACTAACAACCAAACACTTCTTTAAACGTAGATTTGAAAGTAAAATAAAAGAAATTTGCATCAAAATTTCCTGGATAAGAGAATAAAAATGTTTTCCTACAGCATCACAATGAGAACTTTTCACTATTTAAAGATTACATCTTAATTTGGAAATTAAATATTATTATTATTAAAAATAAAAGTGTAGCACATACTAATGTACACTATTGAGATTTAGGTAATGTGGTTCAATAAACTGATAAAAAATCTCTATTTTTAAACAAATAATAAAAAATAAACATAGCAATAACTTCTCCACATACAACTAGTAACAACAGTCAACTTTGAGTTATTTATTTTTTAAATTCCAAGAGAAACTCGAATAGCACACATATAATGGTGAATTTACTTAACTTGCTTTGTCAACAAAACCAATTTAACACCAAATATTCATCTTAAAAGTAAAGGCCTTCTTAAGGCTTCTTGAAACTTCAGAATTGACAATAATATAAACAATTGGAGAAATATGAAGTGAACTATCTAAATAACTTTAGAAAATCCTGTAAAACTGGTTATAGCTAGCACTGACACTCAAAGTGAATATTTAACATAACACTGATACTGGAATAAAAAGTGAGGAATAATGATAGGTCAGTTTACTAAAGATATTCTACAATAACATTTTATATGGATGGTTGTAGGTGACTAATTTATATTTATGGTAACATTCTCTCATATGATATAAAACTTCAAATTCTGATGCCAATATATTCTTCACAATTTTAATACTTCTCAGATGTTGATACCCAAATCATAAAGTCACTTAATATCTTTTGTGGTTGTAAGATTACAAGGAAATTTTGTTCAATATCCTAAGAAAAACATTTTTTCAATTTCCCCTTACAATAAAAGCTAAGCAGCCCCATACTATTAGCTGTTAACTGTCTATATACAGACATATTGAAAATAATGTTAGATAAGAAAGCTGCACAATAAACCCAGTGTCCTGCTGTCAAAGGACACTGCAAAGAAAGATGATTTAGACTTGCAGCCTAAAGAATGCCTTAGCTGATTCTGAATAATAGCATACATTTCATATTCATAATATGTAACCTTGCTATGTTAATACTCCTGCATGTGATTGATTCAGAGAAGATGCAATGCAAATTTTAAGAGGAAATATTAATACTAAGTGAATAAGTAATTATATGGATCTGTCATTAAAAGTCACAAAGTATATTATTAACAATCTTTCATGTTTCATTCCTTCCAGAGACCCTGTAACAGCTCTTCTCCAGGCTTAGTTATAAAACATGCTTTACTTTTGCACAACAGAATATAGTTAAATGAGAGTGGCATAAATAAAGATGGCTAAACATACAAACACTACCTTATAAAATATCCCAGAAGCATTGCTGACAGCAGCAGCCACTGCAAAGAGGAAGAAAAAATCTCTGAAACAAGTGATTTGCAAAAAATACAATGTCAGTTAAACCATAAAATCTGAGCAAAACCTTAAATAACAAGTATACCTTCTTTCAAATCCTCTTAATGACACATGACTTCAACATCTTGTGACTGAAATATTTCCTGCCTTTATCAACATAATTGAATTTCATACAAAGCTATTCAAGGGCTATCTGCACCTGCCATTTTTAATTTTCTAGTGATAAAACTATAAGGAAGGTAAACAGTCAAGACAGTTTTTAGGTAACTCCTAAATCATTCCTCTATTTCTTGCTTAGCATACATGTAATATTTTTTATTGTAGTACAAAGTTTGATGTTTTATACCTTGAATATACATCTTTCTTTGTAGTTAACTTTATTCAATTGTCTTAACTTTGAGCATCAGAAAGGTAAATACTCAAGATCACCCACTGCCAACTCTTCAGTTACTGTAATCAAATAAAAGGAACTGATTATTACCTTACAACATGCCCATGGTCTCAAAATGTGGAACATAATTTTGTGGTAATAAAGTGCAAAACCATGAAACATCAGATCCACATTCTGTATCTCAGGACAGCTGGTAATCTTTGTTAACCTGAAGATGACCTAAGAAGGTCAAAACTTGTTCTCTGTTTAACTTTGGTAAAAATATTAATATCCATACCAGCTGTCCTGAGATACATTTTTACTTCAAGTGGGTTTCTTGTTATCGCAAGATCCACATTCTAGTATGCTAACAACCATTGGTTCTTGCTTGGCCCACAGATTACTTAAAAAAAACAACACGATAAAAAATAATTTCTGGATTAGCCGTATAGAGCAAGACGTTTCATTTGAATAATCAATGGTGACTTTACATTTTGGGGATCAACAACAAGCAATTTTTTTTTTAATAAGGTATCATTGTTTATGCAGTTCAAAATGTGATCCCAGGTTTGTTTGATGTGTTTAAGTATAGAGCATCTAAGATCCTGCCAATGCTTATGAATACCTGTACTATCTTATAAAACTGAATCATTATTTGCATCATAAAGTTCACAAACTAAGAAATTATACACATCATCACTACATACAGCATTCCATTTTGTTTCCATCATAAAAGTAACAATATGCTTTATCCTTCAGTTTATCACAAAGAATATTGAGTAAAAAGCACCTAAGACATAAATCAGAATAAGCATTCCCAAACCAATGTAACAATAGTAGTTTAAAATGTAGTACAATCAAATAAAATGGAGATCCATACTAATGTACTTCACACACTTAGAGGTTTATTTGAACCACAAACTTTCAAGAATTTTGAAGTCATAAAGTATATATACATGAGCAATAAAACAGTATTGAAGGATTTTTAGATGATTTTACTAACTCCTAAGTAGGTTTCACATTTAGAAGAAAACAATACATTGTAAGAAGACTCATCTTGATAATTCATGAATCTTACTTCTCATTCTAATTAATACATTTTTATAGAGAAAGAATTTTCTTATAACTGAAAACAAACACATAGTTGTCAAGTAACTCTTAAATCATTCCTATTTCTTGATAAGCATATACATAGTTAGCATTTTGTTGCACTAAAAAGCATGATGTTTTATACCTTGAATATACATCTTTCTTCGTAGTTAAGTTTATTCAATTCTCTTAACTTTGGACATCAGTCATTCTTATGGAGAGAGTTTGAGGCACAGCCTTTTCTCAAATGGATAGTTTTCAAAGTCCCTCATAACAGTGTACATACAAACCATACAAAGTTTAGACTTCTAAATGCTATTAGAACCAAAAAATTATGAAGTAGGAGAGTCTGTTTGGCATACAGAATCAACAAAATTATCAAAATCATGCAAACTTGTCTCCAAGGTAGCAAGCTGATGACTGATTTCACTCATCTGCTCTTCCAGTGTTGGTTGTTGTGAAAATGATGCAAGTGGTGGAGCTGTACGACACTCCCGAAAAAATGCTCCAAGGTCTCTACTTCCTTCATTTGCAGCAAACGGAGGTTTCTGAAATTATTTCCATTAAGCTTTCTTTAATATCCACATAAACTTTCTCAGTTATCTCATATTTAAACTGCTAAGACAAAACAGGTGGAATACGGATATTTACGGTTCTTTGAGAAAAAAGATAAATTTAAGAAATATTCTATTAATTTACACATAGCCACAATAAATCAAATTAAAAAAAAGTTTCCAAATTCTTGCTGATCACATGTGCCTACATGTCAATGAAAGAAGCATCATAACAAATGAGAATAAACACAAAATAAATTAACATTTAAATAAGCATATTTCTTTAATATGATACACTTACAGAAACAAACCATGTTCTTTTTCTTCAATGCATACAACACATAAAATTTATAAGTTATGATTCATTAGAATGTTACACAACTCTTAAAACTGCACTATTAACTATGGTTTATGTAACAGTAACAACTGACATTTCATCTTATTGTTCAAAGCTATGTTCATAACATAATAACAAGTACAGCTATAAATGCTAATAGTAAATTTTACCATTAAAATATTTGTTACCTATATTTGAATATTTTATAATAAAGTCAATAAAATGTCATGTACTTTTTGTACCTTCTCTGCCATAACTTAACATACCTATTCATAGCATAAGTAATAAAGTGTAAAAGTTTGTACAAGTATTCAATGGTACTAAATAATATTCATTATTGATTTCGTCATCTAAACTACCTGGTTATGGAATTATACAGATACTATTAGAATGTGGTGAAATTAGAAAAATGTGTGGAGTTGCAGTATTTCACTCAACATGCATTCTTATTTAACCACACCAAATTTAATATTTGACTACTAAGATATAATTTTTTAAAAAGTTATTTCAAATGCCTTAGGTCATATTTTAAGCCTCAACATTCTTTGGGCCATGATTAACTATCATATCATATGCCCCCACAGCTGAATGCCTTAACCACCAGGCCGTGCTGGGCCCTCATGATAGGCCTAGCATAAATACCCTATTTTGTAACTTTTCACTTAACAACATACAAACAAGCATCTAACAGTGTGAATTAAAGTATTTGTTACTATGTTACAAAATATTAATAAACTGTATTTCTTATTTGGACAAACTAAAAATTAAGTTAGTTCCGTTCACAAAGTTTATCTAAAACATGAAAGACAAGGCCATCAAAATATACATAAGGCAATCAAGCAAAAATGAAACGTACAACCCATAAAAAATAATCACGGAATACTTTAAGGTAGCAGAATAACTGTTTGAACGTAAGTTCATTTTTAAATCCTTACTAAGTCTTGTTACAAAATCAATTAACTGATATGAAAAAGAATATGAAAAATTTATTCAACATGAATAAAGGTTAAATGTTTTGATTCCAGTAATTCATATTGTTGCATCATCATTGTGATGTGCAAACTTTAAATAAATTTCTAAAATCAAGATTTTTGTTTACAGCACTGTTTAATGATGGATTGCAGTAAATTAAGAAAGAAATTACCAAGTGATTTTTTTTTTTAATTTCAGATCACCCTAACTAATATTAGACAGCAAATCTAGAAGTGGTGGTTGGTTGGTTTGGTGTTTTATGGTGCAAAGCAACTAGGCTATCTACACCAAACATCTGGTAAAAAGTTAATATTAAAGTAAAATTAGTAAAATTCATCGAAGGAAATAAAGGTAAAACAAGAGAAAGTTTAATTTTTGAATTAAAAACATATATAGCATTAAATCAAATTTTTACATCTAGTCTACAGCAGTAAGAAAAAAACTACAGTAACACAAGTTGTAAAGGATTTTCTGTAGCATAACTGTATTTATCATAACTCACTAGGAAGACTGAGAGGCAATGTGTAGCTGCTGCTCAATATACCTCATGTTCGATGACTGACATGAGATGTGAAAGTAGTGAACATACAGCCCGTTTGCAATAGTAAGAGGGAGTTGTTTAGTGATGGCATTAATCTTTACATTGAAGTGTGACACTCAAAACACAGCTCTGAGGAACTCCAAGTTCCTGTAGAAAAGAACATGAAAGTGTCGAACCCACATGAACTTGGAATCACATGTCCATTAAAAAATTTCTACTACAAATGGGCAAATAGCCACAAAACCGATATCAGTGGAGGTCTGGCAAAATGCCATACCTCCATGTTGTATCATAAGCCTTCTCAGTGTCAAAGAATATTGATACAAGATGTTCTTATTTGAGAAAGGCTTCTATGATTGATGTTTCAAGTCAAATCAGGTGGTCCATGGTAAAGTGTTGTCATTGGAAACCACATTGGGTGGGCGAGAGGAGGTTGTTTGATTTGAGGAACCAAACAAGATGAGCATTAACCATTCTCTCTATGGTCTTACAGAGACAGTTCAAAGCAATTGGACGGGAGTTTGAAGGAATCGTGGGATCCTTTCCAGGTTTAGAAAAAGGTAGGAAAATAGCCCGGCACCAGGCATCGGGAAAACATTTTCTTGCCAGATCTGGTTAAAAACAATCAGTAGAATAGCAAACAAACAGAAGACAGGTGGCATAGCATTTCATAGTGTACATCATCACATTCAACCAATGTACTGCCAGACTGATGAAGAGCCAGTTTGAGTTCCACCAGTGTAAAGGGATGATTATAGTCATAGAGACAATCAGCTCAAAAGGAAAGATGTGATCGCTCTACCCGAGTGTTGATGACTAAAAAGGTGGAGAAAGAAGCAGAAGTGCTAGATACCTGTCAAAAGCTTTCACCTAGAGTATTGGTGATGTTCCAGGTACCAGCTACTTCCTGGCCAGAGAGCAAGGTCGAGAGGGGGGACAGAATTATATTGCCCACTGACCTTTCGAATCTTGTCCCATATGACTTTGGAACTGGTGGTAGAAGATATTCTGGTTGTGAAATTAATCCAAGAGTCCTTCTGGTTTTGACATCTTACCCACCGAGCATGTGCATGGACCTGCTGGAAAGCGATGCAATGCAAGAGTGTAGGATATCTACGAAAAGTATCTCAGGCCCACTTTTGAGTCTTCCATGCCATGTGGCAGGCAGGATTCCACCACAAACAAGGATATCGTGAAAAACATGTTGAAGTTTTAGGAATACATTGAGCAGCTGGCTGCATAATACAATCAGTTACTGCTGCCACACAGTTGTCTATTGACAACTTAATGATGATGGCAGGATCAACTTCTGCAAGAGCAGTGAAAGAAGGCTAGTTTGATTGATCCAGCTTCCACCAGGGAACACGGGTCAGGTGGCATCGACCACAGCCAGTATCTCAAAATTACAGGAAAAGGATCACTGCCTCATGGAATATTGTCAACCCTCCATGAAAGGTGGGTGAATAGTGAAGGAGAGCAACTTGAGAGATCAATAGCAGTAAAGGACTGACTAGGTGCATAAAAACAAGTACAACAACCACTATTGGAAAGAGAAAGGTAGTGATCAGAGTGCATAAGCTCTATGGAGCAACCCATCCCATTAGTATCAGCACTCCCCTGAGGAGATGATGTCATTTAAAGTCCCCTAGAATGAAAAAGGGAGATGGAAACTGTTCAATGAGAGCATCAAGGTCTGATTGATCATAGGTCTCTCCACACAACAGGTAGAGAGAACAAACAGAGATGGTACAACCAAAGGAAACACAGATGGCTATGGCCTATAAGGATGTGTTGAGTGGCAAAGGCAAGGTGAGCACATCCTGATGAACCAACAGTGCCACCCCTACAAGCACTCACCCATCACACAGCCTGTCATTTCTGTACAAAGAAAACTGTCAAAAGGTGACTGTATCAGCATGTTTCAGAAATATTTTCTGTAAGGAAAGACATATAGGATGGTAGGAAGCAATGAGTGTTTTGATATCATTCAGATTTGAATGTAAACCTCGACAGTTCCATTATATCAAGGTGGCCATTGTTATTTACGTGTAGGCATTTGCCTATGGACTGTTTTTTCACCATTTAAGTTTTTATTTGGTGGATCCATAATACTAAAAAGAATATTTTGGTGCTCACTGACCCCACCCACCATGGAACCCTATGAGGAAATGCACTACAATACCAAACAAGTTCACTGCAGTAACCCCAGGGTTTTGTAAGCACTATACCCAAACACCATCATCAGATACAATGTCAAACACACTCGTTGAGAACATACAACAATGGTACTTGATTGATCCTAGCACAAGTGGACCAGCCGAATGTCCCTAGGGGGCCACCCCAAGACTGCCTATCTACAGGAATTCAAGGCCAAAGTGGTGTGTTAGGGTTTGACCCCTAAATCATCAGAATCCTCTCCTCTCCTTCATGGGTCACCATGCACAGCAAATTAGTGAGTGGATGTTTAGATCCCAGAGGAAGTAAACTGAAAGAACAGAACCTTCCCTGGAAGGTCCTCCTACCACATACAGGAATCCACACCAAAGAGTTACAAGTGGAGAAGAGACAGTGGAGATTTCTATTTACTTTGTTTATTTTACAACTTTAAATGCTTGAATACTGCAGAAAGTGTTCTATTAGATATGTATTTCAGGGGTTAAGGAAAATATTGTTTATGATTTGTTTACATAACAACTTCATCTTTTAAGTATGGTAAGTGGTTTATGAAAGCATTAATAGACCAATAGAACTGTAATTTTAATGTTTGTCCCTAAACACTTCACAAATTTGGTCTTATATAACAGGAAAATAATAAGGGAAGTTAAATATTTTAGTGTGTGTGTGTGTGCACTTGCACATGGAAAAGCCCCAAGTAAGCTGAGAAAAATGACTACCCTAAGAGATTATACATATACACACACATAATTTTATTTATTTATTGAGGTGTCACATACTTTGCAAATATATATTATCTTTGATATTCGAGTGAAATAGCAATAATAATTTTTAAAGCATGTTTAATTAATTGCTTGTTACAAATGTTACCCAAAGCTCAATTATGTTAAACATCAATTTTAAAATCTGTGGAACAGTAACCATGATGTATAGAGATTTAATTTTCACTTATGTTGTGTTCATGTATTTATATATTATTAAATCCATACTAAAATTCACAATTGCTTTATATTAGCAGCACGCTATACTGTGACTTTTGAGTTCATTATATAGACTACTATTTCAGCTTAATTACAATGTACTGAAGTTTCAAGTTAGCATAACACAACAAGAAAGCAAAAGTGCTAAAATGCCAAAGTAAACCTTTATTGTATAAAATTAAAAGGTGGCTTGATATGTTCACTGCCATGAGCACAACCAGTGGGTCACATGTTGCTACAAGTGGCTCCAATGAACTAATTAAATATAGTATAATTACATAAATATTAAACACCTAGGTTAAATTTCAAAAAAAACAAAACTGATTGGTACTAAAGGTGGGAATTATTATTAGGTTGTCCAGAAATAAATGTTGGAATTCTCAGAATAAAATTTCAAAGTTGAATATTGAGGAACTTATCATTGGTTGGTTGGGTTAATACAACATTTACTGCTTACAAGGTGTCTTAACTGTCTGCTGTTTCACCTCTACTCAGAGTAAGTTTTGCAACCCTCAAGGCAGCATGGACAAGAAGGACTCTTATCTGAATTTCTTCTACAGCTTCAAACTTGGATGAGAAGCTACCAACACTTCACAGAACATCAACCAGGCATTCGGCTATGGATCTGTTACTGAATGTAGATTTCAGTTCAGCAATGGTTTCTAAGGTTTCAACATGGAGATGAAAGTTTTGAAGTCTACTGAAGGACGAGGAAGTAAGTCATCTTTAGATGAAAACACATTAAGGGAAGCAGTTGAGACAGACTCTTGCACAACAGTACATGAGCTTGCAGAAAAGCTAGGCACAAGCAAATCAAGCATTGCCTACCACCTGAGTGCAATTTGAAAGACAAAAAAGTTGGAAAAGTGGGTTCCACATGAGCTGATTGAAGATCAACAAGATCGGCATTATGAGACCTGTCAAGGATGATGCTCTGAAAACTGAACAAATTGGAATCAATGTTCTCATTCGTTCACCTCAGTCCCCAGACCTTTCCCCTACGGATTTTCATTTTTTCCAAAATTTTAACAACTTTTGGAACAATAAACACTTTCAAAACAAGACAGCTGCAGAAGAAGCTTTCAGGGAGTTCACTGACCATATGAGCCCTGATTTGTACAACAGGGGATAAACAGATCATTATGCATTGGAAAAAATGGGTTGAAGCAAATGGTGCTTACTTTGATTAAAGCATGTTTTACAATACTGGTTTATACTTTTTCAAACTTTGCATCTCTAAAGCAACATTTATTTCTGGACAACCTAATTCTACTACCAGTGGCAGTAAATGTGTTGAAGAAAGTATTTAATAGTTACTGTATTTATACTGGTTTGTACTCAAACACAAACCTGTAAAATGTTTCTTTAGCATATAGATAAGTATACTGTTTAAACCTTTCACAATAGGTCATAGGTCAAAGGGCATGTTATCGAGTTTATTGACACGTTCAAAAATTTTATTGAACAACTATTTTACAAAACTTATGTCAACAAGTCTGGAATCAAATTGTAGATTATAATTCAAACTTTAATATTATATATGAGTTAATTTCTTAATTTAAAAGTGAATATTAAAAGAACACACCTGAATAACAATTTTAGTGAGTCATGTAGTATGTTGAATGCAGCACTGTTTAGAATTAGAGATTTGTAATGTCAAAATATTAAGTTGGTACAAATTAGAAACTCAAATTACTAACAACCTAGAATATAAAATAAGAACCTCTTATATTTTTTATTTTGTTGAGATATGGCTTAAGTACCAAATCAAATACAGTGGCTCCTCTTCACCTCTTTCCATTTTTGGAAATAGTCCCTGATATGCACTGACTTCAATACAAGACATGTGAATATCCAATTGCCTAATTAGAATGGCTCCCTAGAATGTTAATCTATGAAAAGACGACCACATCGTTTCAACCAAGATTGCAAGAAGGTAGGTCTTTGCTTGAAGTTTCATATATTTCTTTAAACCTAAATACAGCTTAGTTAATAAGCTTAATAAATTATAGTGGAATTCTATGATATCAATATAGGTATTTATGATTCTTTGGTTATTCAACTATATATACATAAAACCTAAAAATAATTTGTTTGATATCCTCCACGTGCAAAATTTTAAAAATCTTAGCAACCTATCTTCAGTAGCAACCAAGTTCAAAATTTGTAGATAGAAGAGATAATTGCATGATTTACTTTACTTATTGTTCTATATTCTAAGAAAAATAAGTTTAATAATTTATTTCTAAATAATAATAATGTACATCCACACATAATATATAATAATTGAAATGAGACTGCACATTACAAAATACTAGTCCACTAAAACACAGCCAAGATAAGGAAGACTAAAGATTGGTTTTATATTATTGGATATGTAACATGACTGCACATACACCATACCAATGCAAGTTATGTAATATTAGATAGACTTGACTGGAAAGGCAACATAATAAAAAAATACAGCATTTTGAGACTTAAGCTACTAAGACTAAACATTTATATTCTAATGTTATAACATGTAGTCATTCTAACATAAAAAACAGCATAACTTATATTTATTTCCTAATTTTTATTTATTTATTTATTTCTTATGATGGTTAGGAGGTTGATCAATTCACAAACATCAAATAGTTATGGTATATAAAATAGTCTTCCTAAAAACAGGTGACTGAAATGTATTTAGAAGGTTTTAGATTACACAAATAATATTTGACATTTTTGGGATGAAGAATATTTTTTTTAATTATTACAAGAAATCACTTTCCACTCAGACTAGTAATGAAACTGACTTAATACTTTCACAAACAAATCTTTAGTGAAAATATTTAATTCAGAAATCTGATTTTTTGCCTACAAAAAAAATTTGCAATTTCTACCAAAACTTAACCAAATTTTGTGAAAATGCACATGCTGTATTAAAATTTCTAGTGCAAATAATTAATGTGTACAAGTGTGTAGACAAACTCGTCTATATTATACCAAGCTCATTGTAAAAGAGTTGATTATGAATGACACTTATGAATTCTGCAGATGCCAAACACGAAAAAAAAAATCCACTTACATACTATTATGCATAGCTTTTAATGTTTTTTCTTCTCTTCATAAAGATAGTTGCTACACTACAGTAATCTGAAAATTCATACAGATGGTTACAAAAAATTCAGAATTCTATTCCTTTAATTATTATTAGTGTGGCATTATAAAAATAAAATAAACTTCTGATTTCTACAATGAGTTTTTTTGAAGTACAAGAACCAAGGCACATACATTGCTACTTGCATACACTATTGCCACTTTCCCTGGTACTTACCAAATCAACAAGAACAAAATCATCATAAATAGAATCTTCCATCCAAACAGACCTCTGATGAGCCAAATCAACTGTATTCTGATTCATGTCTAAAGATTTATCCGTCCTGAAGTTTTTTGAACTTTTATCAGCTAATGCTGTATCTTTATTAACACTGTTGTCTCCATGCTTCTTATCTGAGGTAAACATTTTATTTTTCTGGTTTGTAAATGCTGAGTTTGCATCTTTGACATGATTTAGTAGACTCTGGAATGGAGCATCTGGCAACAGAAAATTTAAGAAAGCAGATTCTGGACCTTTTGAAGGAGCAAAAGCTCCCACCTTCATCTCTTCTAATTTTATATAGTTCGTAATAGACCTAAATGCACACAAAAATAACTAATTGTGATAATTGTCAACATATGCATAGTTTTAAAATATAAACAAAATATTACCTTGGTATCATACAGAAAGTGTGGTACAACTGGGACATACATCTTTCAGCAGATGAGTTATTTACATCAGTAAAACTGTTCAACAGTCAAATGGTTGATGGATAGTGCTGTTCTACTATGTCACAATCAGCATAAATAAGATTGACAAGTAAGAACAGTCTACCTTTGAACATTAAAGAAAACAACATTGCTACTACTGAAGAGTTACAAGCAGTTTGTGAAATACTAGTTGATCACCCAAAGCCATATAGCAAAGATAGATTTACTGCCCTATAATAATCCAGTCAACTTTCAAATAATTCTTATTTTACTCAGCCAATTAATATTAAATCACTTAGCACTGGTATAATAACTGTAAACACAAAACAATTATTGTATAATAGTAATGTATAATTAAAAGTTTAATACAAGTCTTGAGAGGTATCTCTACATGGAGAGCTATACATGTCTATTTCTATAAATAATACACATCTACAGGTACAGTTAAATATATCTAGTACAACCTTCACTTTCATTTTCAAAATTTGTTCCACAATGTACTCCAAAACTTATCACACTTAATTTATCTAAGATGAAAGGGTTTTTTTTTTCTTATCTTTCCATTTATCACATTCAAATAATTAAATGAAATAAATTTTAAAATAACATAAGAATCCACACAAAGAATTATATTTGTGCAAACAAGCTACACAGTGAAAATAACCAATAACAAAACCCTTAGCATCAAATTACAATACATAATTTAGTTAAATTATGACTGAATATTTCATATATTTTATTAGCTTAAAATAATAGTAGCAAAAAAAAAGTTAACATTTTCCTTAATGAAAAATATATTTCAGAGAGATACCCCTATTTTACTCTTGAACTTATGAAGGTCTGCCTTAGAGATTTCCACAAACCAGTCTTATGAAATTACAATCTAAAATTCACATGAAAACACATGAATATGCTCTACTGTATGATGACATATCATGCAGCAAAACACTCCACCAATAGGAATGTTAAATAACACACCTCCTTGCACAAATGCACCCTTTATATTTATGTGTAAAGGCAACAATAAATGTGCACCTGGAAAATGTGGAAGATGAAAGGGACATGTGTGAAGGTATTTATATCTCAAATACATATTCAATAAAGGAAAATGTTAACTTCCAATATGATCACTCACCTCTGTACCCAAAAGGCTAAAACCCTACACTGAGCAAGGGCTTAAGGAAGGAAAAGAGAGAAGGACAGTAAAAATTTAACTAGATGAGCTTCCTTCAGCAAGAATCTAAATGAAGCCCATGGAATGTGACACTCCATGGCAGGGATTCCATGAGTTACATGTCAAGAATTAAAAAACAATTTCAAAAGAATCTCATCAGTGTAGGCATGTTAAATAGTAAGAAGTAGATCAAACCCTAACAAAGGTGTATAAATGGCAAGGAATGATGAATTAAGATTAAGAATTATCTTCCATGTATACATGTCGAGAATTAAAGAACAATTACTAAACACTAACATCGAGATATACATATTAAAGAATCAGAAACTAGAATCAAACATTAATAGCTATGTACAAATGACATGGAATATTTAATTATGACTAATATATATGAACAATGGCTCGTTTGGGTGGAGAAAATTTTTTACATAGAGGAGTGAACAATGTTTCGACCTTCTTTGGTCATCGTCAGGTTCACAAAGAAAGAAAGAGGTAACTGACCAGAAGCTGACCACATGTTTGTGAGGGGTTGTGTAACTCAGTGTCTGAATGTAGAGGGCAGTGTTAGATGTTTGAATATATAATTTTATGTTATTTATTTTATTATTATTATTTATTATATTATTTTTTAATATAGATATAAAGATGTTCCTTTGTATTGGTTTCTTTTGGGCTTAAGTTGTTGTATAAGTAAGGCTTCTTTAATTTTGCATTTGTTTATGTTTGTTTCTTTATTCAGTATTTGAGTGTTTTCTATGGTTATGTTGTGTTCATTTGATTTGCAGTGTTTGAAAACGTGTGAAGGTGACTTTTTATGTTCTTTAAATCTTGTTTCCATTTTCATACTTGTTTCTCCAATATAGAAGTCATGGCAGTTATCACATTGTATTTGATAAATAATATTGGTGTGATGTTTGTCAGTGTAGTTTTTATATAGTATAGATCTCAGTTTTATGTCTGGTTTTTCAATAAATTTGGTATTAATTGGAATGCCATATTTTGTTACCAGTTTTTGCCAAATGTTGGCTATTTTTCTGCTGATGTCGGGAATATATGGTATGCAGCAGTATATTGTTTTGTGATTTTTTGATTCATGAGATATATTTACTTTTGTTAGTTGATTTTGCTTTCTGTCTAGGAGTGTGCGTATAATGTTTCCTACAGTTTGTGAAGGAAACTTATTGATGTTGATGAAGTATTGTTTTATTTTGTCTAATTCATTTCATTGTTAATTTTATCTGGTGAACATAGTTTTATGGCTGTGTTTATTTGGTTTCTTAGTATGTTGAGCTTATGTTTTGTTTCATGTGCTGAGTCCCAAGGAATGTATAGTCCAGTATGGGTGATTTTTTGGTGGATTTCTGTTTTAAATTGTATATTGGTTCTTGTAATTTTGAGGTTAAGAAATGATATTTGATTGCTTCCTTCTTGTTCACATGTGAAGTTGATGTTGGGATGTATAGCATTAATGTGATTGAAAAAATTAAGTGTGTGTTCTGTAGATGTGAATACCACAATCGTGTCATCTACATATCTGTACCAGTATAGTAGTGGATGCAATGCTGTGTTAATTGCTTGTGTTTCAACTTGTCATAAAAATATTGGCTAGAACTGGTGATACTGGGTTGTCCATGCTTAGGCCATTTGTTTGTATATAGTTGTGGTTGTTGAACATGAAGTTTGTCTTCATCGTAGTGAATTCTATGAGCGTTGCTAATTGGTTGCTGGGAATGTCTATAGATGGGTTAGGGTCTCGGATACAGAGTTCTAAGGCTATCTTACAGGCTTCAGCGGTTGGAACTTCTGTAAAGAGGGATATAACATCGAAACTGGCCATTAAGGCTTTATGATTAAGTTGATTAAGATTAGACTTGAAATTAAAAAAGAGTCTTTGATGAATGAGCTGGCTGATATTACATATTTGGAGAATGCCCATGCTATGTATTTACCAAGATTGTAATTAAACGATTCATATGTGGACATTATTGGTCATAATGGACAATCTGGTTTATGAGGTTTGGGGATGCCGTATATTTGTGGTGTGCGTGAGTCGGTTTTGCGTAGGTAGGAATAGTGTTTATGAAATTGTGTTGGCTTTTTTCATTTTTAGTATTATTTTGTTTAGTTGCATTTCGTGTGTCTTTGTTAGATTTGTGTGTATTGGGTTAAATTTGTTAGTGTCTGAGTGGATGTTCTTCATTTTTTGGATGTATTCATTTGTATTCATTATGACTATAGCATTTCCTTTATCTGCTTTTAGAATTTTAATGTTTTTGTCTTGTTTTAGGTTTTTAATGGCATAAATGTCTCTTTCTGTAAGATTATTTTTTAACTTTCTGTTTTGTGAAATTATGTTGATGGTTTTGTGAGAAAATTCTTTGAAAAAATTGTTGAAGATGTTTTAGGTGTTTCTGGAAAATATACATTTTTTAATTTTACCTGGGAACTTTGGCTGTTGGATGTCAATAAAATTCTCTAAGTGGTCTTCTTTCTGTTTGTTGTTTTCGGTTGTTTTCTTGTTTTTGTTTTCTGTGGAAAGTACCACAAGTCTCCTGGCTAGATCTTCTAAACATGTTTTTATTTCTAAGGTTGGAATGTACCTAGGTGCTATTGCAAAGTTGAGTCTTTTGTTAAGTAGATGTATCTTGTCTGTGTTTAATTGTCAGTCAGATCTGTTAATTATGAGGATAGTCAACGGTTTGTCATGTTAATGTCTTTTCTGTTGTTTGCATCTTAGTTTTTCTAGTTTTTTTGTTGTGGCAGATCTTTTTTTCTCTGTCATTCCTAGTGTTGATTTGGTTTATGTTTTGTTGTACAAGTCTGTAAATCTCTGGTTTGATGCAGCATGCCAGTTGATGTTCTAGGTTCATTTCTTGTTTTTGTAAGTCATGTAGTTCTTTGTATTTCATGTTCAAAATGGCTTTAAGTAGTTTTTTCTGTAAATTTTGGATAATGTTTGTGTATGTATTAAAATGTTTTGATAGTTTTATCTTTACAAAATTAGGGTTAGTTGTTCTTTTCTACATTGTTGAATGAAGTAGATGTCATTTCTTCTATTGGTAATTCTTTGGTTTAAATTTCTTAGTTTCTTAATGATCGTATGAGCATGTACTGTTAATAGTGTTGCAAGGTATGATAGTTCAGACGTAATGGTAACGGGTAAGTACAAAAAACACAAAGACTTACACTTCTCGTACAATCGCCATGATGATATAATAATCAGTGATGTCAAGAAAACCCACTTGTAGAGAAATATATATGTAAAAACAGCTTGTTTGGGTTGAGAAAATTTTTTACGTAGAGGAGTGAACAACGTTTTGACCTTCTTCGGTCATCGTCAGGTTCATAAAGAAAGAGACAGGTAACTGACCGAAAGCTAACCACATGTTTGTGAGGGGTTGTGTAACTGAGTGTCAGAATGTAGAGGGCAATGTTAGATGTTTAAATATATAATTTTATTTATTTTATTATTATTATTTATTATATTATTTTTTAATATAGATATAAAGATGTTTCTCTGTATTGGTTTCTTTTGGGCTTAATTTGTTCTATAAGTAAGGCTTCTTTAATTTTGTGTTTGTTTATGTTTGTTTCTTTATTTTGTATTTGAGTGTTTTCTATAGTTATGTTGTGTTTATTTGACTTGCAGTGTTCAAAAATGTGTGAAGGTGACCTTTTATGTTCTTTAAATCTGGTTTTCATTTTTCCACTTGTTTCTCCAATATAGAAGTCGTGGCAGTTATCACATTGTATTTTATAAATAATGTCGGTGTGGTGTTTGTCAGTGTAGTTTTTACATAGTCTAGACCTCAGTTTCATGCCTGGTTTTTGAATACATTTGGTATTAAGTGGAATGTCATATTTTGTTACTAGTTTTTGCCAAACGTTGGTTATTTTTCTGCTGATGTCGGAAATATATGGTATGCAGCAGTATATTATTTTGTGATTCCTGAGATATATTTACTTTTGTTAGTTGATTTTGCTTTCTGTCTAGGAGTGTGCGTATAATGTTTCCTACAGTTTGTGAAGGAAACTTATTGATGTTGATGAAGTATTGTTTTATTTTGTCTGATTCATTTCACTGTTAATTTTATCTGGTGAGCATAGTTTTATGGCTGTGTTTATTTGGTTTCTTAGTATGTTGAATTTTTGTTTTGTTTCATGTGTTGAGTCCCAAGGAATGTATAGTCCAGTATGGGTGGTTTTTTTGGTGGATTTCTGTTTTAAATTGTGTATCGGTTCTTGTAAGTTTGAGATTAAGAAATGATATTTGATTGCTTCCTTCTTGTTTACATATCACATGTTTTGAACACTGCAAGTCAAATAAACACAACATAACCATAGAAAACACTTAAATACTAAATAAACAAACAAACATAAACAAACACAAAATTAAAGAAGCCTTTCTTGTGCAACAACTTAAGCCCAAAATAAACCAATACAAAGTAACACCTTTATATCTATATTAAAAAATAATATAGTAAATAATAATAACAAAATAAATTATATAAAATTATATATTCATACATGTAACACTGCCCTGTACATTCCGACACTCATTTACACAACCCCTTTCAAACATGCAGTCAGCTTCCGGTCAATTACCTCTCTTTTTTTGTGAACCTGACGATGACCGAAGAAGGTTGAAATGTTGTTCACTCCTCAATGTAAAAAATTTCTTCACCCAAACGAGCCGTTTTTACATATATATTTCTCTACAAGTGGGTTTTCTCAACATCACTGACAATTATGACTAAGCATTACACATCAAGAGTACATGCAAGGAAGTGATGAACAAGATGTAAACATTACTTAATGTCTGGACACATTAAGGAGTAATAAGCCAGAATGAAATATCAGTGACTGTGCAAGTCATATGAAAAAGCAATGAATTGTAAATAAACATTTACATTTGAGTTCATATAATAAGGAATGAGGAAGTATGATCAACTATCAATGTCTGTGTGTACATGTGAAGGAGAAACAAACAGTGACCAGACATAATAACCTAAGTGGTATTACATAAGACAAAACTATGATTAAACATTACATACTAAGTAGTATAAGTTAAGGAATAACAAACAGTTAAATGGTAGCTCTAAATTAGATATCATGAGAGGACGTAAGGAGTAATAAATGATGACTAAACAAAGTTCTACAAGTTACGTGTTAAGAGAGAATAAATTATTTCTAAACAGTAACTGGTGTTATCTGGTAATGCCAGAACACAGTATGAAAAAGCAAAAGGAAATTGAAACCTAAAGTGAATGCTGGATGTGATACTAACATGGAGGAGAGAGGGAATGAAAGTAGAAAGCATATGTTAGACACAAAAAGTTAAGAGATATTCACTGGGTAGAGAAGTATTAGTTGAAAAAGTTGCTCCATTTCATTCACCTCAACACTAGCTTCAAAATCTGAGAAGGGAGATAAATGCATGGCATGAACAGATCCAAGAGGCTACAAACATCAAACAATGTTACTCTTCTTGCTGTATTTGTGACCTGATTTGCTTCTTTCACAATACACAATGATTATCTTGATCTCAATATGCAAAGCATTTCTTAACTGCTTGTAACCATGAGTGACTTCTACACTGAAATCAGCAGAGTGGAAGTTAACTAAATGGCTAGCAGAAAATTGTGTTTTTTTATGTAATTTTTTATTTGAAATAATTTGAGCTGAATTTCACCTTTGCTGATAAAATCTTTCAGAATAATGTAAAATATTAAATTATTGTTTTAAAAGAGTAAAATGAAACAACAGCAAATCTAATAACATGTTTAATTACAGGTTTTGATTTTAAAATATTTGAATTTGTAGAATACAGTATACGCTTGTGTCATTCAAATACTATATATGTACATACATAAAACAATAAACCAACAATTAAATCAAACTTCATCTATTGAATAATCTAAAAATGAGTCAGTTATTGAAAAAGTTATGATTTAATTTATTCAAACATAAAGGATCTTGGTTTCAACAAATTAGGTAAGGTCCAAACAGAAAACAAAAGATAAAATGAACAGTAGAAAGAAGTGAAACCTATAAAAAAAGATAGTAAAACTGGCCCCAAACAAAATGGGTAATTAGATGTTATTGTTCTTTATTGTTCATAAAACTTCAATAAAATGAAAAAGAGAAATGAGAGCTTCAAAGGTAATTCATTTTACTAGCTCTAATCTAATTTGTTTAAAATATTCAGAAACATGTGTATGTATATCATTAAAGTACAGCTAAAGCATTTTGTAAATTGAAGTTCTCAGCATATAAATAACTAACCTAATACCAAAACACTTTATACATATATTATACATTCCAGACGATATCTTTTTGTTAACAGTTTAGAAAACTAGTAATTGAATTTAAAAAAAATATTTAAATAGGTTTATTTTAACTTTTATTTTTGTACTTTCAAACTCCTTAATGAACAGTATAAATACATGATGTAGAAATGCATTGATTATTAAAATGACAAAATTATTTCATCTGTAAGCACCTCAGAGTTTCAATGAAATGCAGTTCCAAACAGCTGAAGTAAAGTAAACCACACACTTTTAAAAAAAACCAACATCAAAACAAATCTAAAATGAAACTATTGACCAAACAAACAACTAATTTGAAAAAAAAAATAGCCTATCTAATCAAACTCATCTAAGTTCTCATTTAAAATAATTTGACTGACATTTCTTATTCGTCTGTTCTATATGTATCGGCTTCAAAAAACCATTTTCCAAAGTTCATAATTACTTGTTTAAAATATTACTACATGTGCCTTTTCATCATCACGACAGAAATAAGTTTTCTGCAGGTTTTAAGAGAGGTAGATAAAACATGGAAGCATCTATTGCTTTCTAATATTAAGTATTTACACATAAATTAATGAGAGTTAATAATTACAAGTTTCACATTCATTTATGTGGTACTAGCAGATGCCCAGTGGCAAATTTTCCAAAACATTGTATGCAAACTGACTGTATAGTTGGCAATTTACAATGTTATTTTATCATCTCATGTGTTATTTAAGAAAGTACAATTGCATTTGTGTTAAAGAAACAAATACTGACTGCAATGCATTGCTGGCAAAAATTGTTTGGTTTTCAAGATCTTGTGCATTGTAAACCTTGCAAAAAATGTCTTAAACTAGAAATTAATATAAAATATAATAAAAATGGTTCCACAAATTTCTAATATATTAAAATGATCAGAAATGAAAAAAATCTTAAAGTGAATATTTGATGTAGCTAATGTCTCAGGAAACATAATATACAAACTATATGACACACAACCTTGGTGCCTACTATATAATTTACATGGTTAGGACACGTACCTTTTCAATTAAAAAAACTGCAATTAATTAGTGCTGAGAGCATGTGGTATCCTGTATTTTGCTCAAAAATGTTTATCCCTCATTCAAGTTTGACCTTCTACCCACTTTGTAACTCTTTCTGTACATTATTCTTATGCACACACACATGTGCTAACATTTTTTTGTCATTTAAATGTACAAGTAACACACATTTAAAAAGATACATAGCTTGTGCATATTAGCACAGGTAGTTGATTTGCAGTCAGTGGGTGTACTCCAAAAATTTTGCAATACATTTATATGGTTTATCACACTTTGTTTTAAATTTGAATTAGATGGTAAAGAACAGCAGGCAAAATAATTACAGTAAAATACATGCCAAAAGGTTAGAAATATTATGTAATATCAAAATATATCTTACCCATTAGTAAACAACTCAGTCTTTTGAGTATGTTTATCATGGTCATTCTTCCTCTCTTCTGAGCTCTTAGGGACATCTTTGCCATTTACAGTAATGCTGTTAGCTTCATTATTTTGATATTTTGCAGATTCTGAGTGTTCTAGGTTGCAGTGCTCATTAGGAATGGCCTTTGGATTGTCACTTTTTTGTGGTTGATTAACAACACAATTTTTGAATGTAGGAAGTTGTTCAAGTTCACTGAAAGAAAAAAAAAAACTTAATTAATTTGACCCTTTCTTCAGGAAATATCTTCAATACACAATCAATATGTTGTTATTTTTATGTACATGTATTCTTAAGGATATTTCCAATCACACCTGTGTAGCTATAACATCTTCTGAAAGGTTTTAAATTTAAATAAAAGAAAGTCCATTGTTAGCTAAAATCATTCTGAAATTCTTGTAAATTATTTCTATGTCAAATGAAATATCAAAAGGTCTAGATAATTTGAAATTGTTGAAAACTATATATCAAAAATATCCTAAAATGCATCAATTTCTTATTTTCATATATCAGAGTAATTTCTATGGGTAAAGCAAAATCAAATTACAAACATTTTAAAAACTATTATGTTTAATTTACTTTCATTCAGTGAAAGTGTAATTTTGTTTAATACTGTATAACTAAAATTATTCTTTCAGTTGATGTTCTGCAGTTATGTAAATTAATTACTATTTTATGTCTATACAATAAATATTAATAATTATAGTATATCATTTCAAAATTAATTTGAGCATTGTGCTAAAATTAGTATCTTATAAATTCATAGCTATTTCACACATTTCCAAGAACCATTATAAATACTAATAATCAAAAATATGTTGGAAACAATTATATTTGCTTCATTATAGCTTAATTGGTACAGAAATAGAATAAAAATTACCAATATTTGACTTTAGTTAGTTTAATGTCATTACATTTTCATAATTTATCTCATTTTCAATATTTTAATGAACTGAATAATACTTTATTAGGAAAAATAATGATAAAATATGTCAGTCTCACAGTATACATTTCTTTTTTCTCTAACATCTTTTAAACCATTTAGATCAAACTACACAAGACAAAGAACCCTTAAATAATGCATGCTGTTTTCAAAAATTTATCACCAAACCAGAATTTTCAAAATTAAACACTGTTTTTGTACATGTACACACTTGACTAAACATACAATACCATCATTAAATTATTTGACTCTGGTTATCACCACAGTAATATAAACAAACACATATTACACAATTCAAAAGAGGCATCATTACATCTGTTTTAAAATTTAATATTTCTAATTAAAACAATTTGAAAAAAATCAGTTGAACAACAATGATACTCTATTTATTGCCATATTTTATGAAACATCAGTAAATACTTTTGTATGGAAATTTCCAAAAACTTTCTCTGTGTGTATTTCATAAAATGTATAATAAATAAAACTGAAAATTCACTATAAATTGTATAAAACTACAAGTATATAAAATACTTCTGAACAAATAAACTGTTATACATATTTCTAAAACACTGTTTCCAGCATCTTAAAATGCAACTTAAGTGAATGTCATCAGAAACTACAGAAAAAGTGAACTAACAATTTTCAGTATCAATCATTCAAGAGCAATACCAACATCCCAATTAATATGTATGTATTCTGTAATTGAGTTTTTTTATCTTCAAAATTAATATATATGGCAATCATACAAAATATGAAATAATTCATAATACAGAAT
This sequence comes from Tachypleus tridentatus, assembly GCF_004210375.1. Classification (NCBI taxonomy): domain Eukaryota; kingdom Metazoa; phylum Arthropoda; class Merostomata; order Xiphosura; family Limulidae; genus Tachypleus; species Tachypleus tridentatus. The sequence continues at coordinate 92,024,641 of NC_134837.1, forward strand.
GAGTTAATTACCTAGCTCTAACTGTTAGAAGAAAAATATGACCCTATAGTACTGAGTGACTAAACCTCCTATCTGAAAGACCTTTGCATACAACAATACAAGTGCCTTTACAGAAAAGGTGTCTCTGTTCAGATATAGGATCTACAGCTTTTCTTCACTTCATTCAAAGCCTAGTCCTTTACAAACTGCAGCCCACCAGTTTTGTTTTTCCAACTCTGTAAACAGCAATACTGGGACATCTTTACACATCAGAAATTTTTCAACTTTCGCATGCAAAATCCTTATATGTACAGATAATTATCAATTTTTTTTTCTGTTAGTGAAAATAACATATCTATAAGAGTTCAGTCAATTTCATTGGTCTAGTAACCACCACAAAAAATTAGGAAATATAAATTATCCCTTTATCATCCTAGAATGACTCCAAATTATAACACAAAAAGCAACTGCTTAAACTAAATAGTTTAAATCTCATAACATTATACATTTATATAGATTTATTATATTGAAATTTCAACCACGTCTGGTTAACAACACAGAAGTTACACACGCACTTGTATTCTGGTATCCAGTCTTTCCAAAGTAAACTGTCTTTGCTGTGTTTTAGGAGATTAGTATTGTGTAAAGTACTGTCACGTTTCAGTTATATTATTACTGTTTACAAACAAGTTCTTGAAAACTTATTTTTCTTAAAGCATATAACAGTAAATAAAAAAAGAAAGCAATTATCTCCTCCAGCTATGACCTTTGCAGTTGGATGTTGTTTGTCACAGCTTGCCAAGTCTTGAAAAATTTCGACCACAGAGGACATGAAATGCATTTTTTTTTAAAGTTTTATATATGCATTTGAATAACCAAAAAACCATAAATTACTATAATGATACCATAGACATCCATTATAATTTATCATATTTAAAAACTAGGCTGTATTTGGGTCCATAAAAATACAACATTTTGAACAGGCTAAACACTCAACTTACGAGCATGAAGGTTTGTCTTAAAAGAAAGATGTTATATTTGAAAATGACTGAGAAAGCCACTAGTGAGACATTATGAGCTTTTGATTTGTTATTCACATTTCATATATAGAAGTGCATATAAGAGACTGATTCCAAAAATGGAAAGAGGTGAGACAGGTCACAATATCTGAATCAGTATGAGCAATATATAAATAAATAGTAAAAATAGATTTGTTCTTATTTTATATTTTAGCTGGTCAATATATCAGTTAAGTTCCTTAATTTGTACAAAACTACAGACTTTGTATTTTGACATCACAAATATTTAATTTGAACCAGTGCTACATTCAATACACACAACACACAAAAATCAATGTTAAGGTCTGTTTTAATATTCAGTTTTAAGCTAAAAAAGTAAATAACATATAATATGAAAATATGAATTATACAGTTTGATACAAAACCTAAATTCATAAAATAGTAATTCAATAAAATGTTGAAACAAGCATTGCCATTACCTTTGGCTTGTGTAAAAAGGGTTAACAAAAACTTGAATGCCCTATGTTTACTTCAGTTTTCAGTCAATTAAGGTAAGCTAACTGGAATTTAATATAAACAGAACCTTACAAGCTAAAGAGCAAGCCCAGAGATGGGATACAGCTATCCTCATCACACTCACTACAGTAAAAAGCCAGCGGCCAGCCAGCCAGAAGTACTTATTGTAGCAATTGTGTTCATCTCTTTCAGCCAAATAATGGCAGTGTTGTATTCAGCCCACTTTAGTGAGGCACTACATCTAGCTCTCCTAAGATGATCTTGTATTTATCTTTTTTTGTGACTGATGTATCTTTCACAAACAGATTTTAAGCTACATTTTAAATTTTTGGTTGCATTGTGGCTAAAAGCACACTTATTACTTTTGTCAAAGGTAAAACATTTTAGACATTTTTTTGTCCCAGAATCCATCACTAAATTATTCTCTATGGTAAGTGGCAATCAATTAAATAGATAAGTAATAAAGAATGTTTCATCTTCTAAGGGTTAGATTTCATGAATATTTGTCATACTGATCTCTGTACTGCATTCACCTACATGCAGTCCCCTATAGCATATGCCTTAAGACATTTTTTAAGAACAGACAAGCTTATGTGTTTTAAGTGATGAGCAAAATTTTATTTTTATAATAAAATGTAAAATACAGCAGGAAAAAGATTATTACATAAATATTAATCTAGCTACCTAACAAAGCTAGAAATGGTTTAAATACTTCCCATACGTGATCAAACATATATATATTACACAAATATTTATCTGGCTCCCTAACAAAGCTAAAATGGCTTAAATAGCACCCACACATGATCAAACAGAAAACTATATATGTAAAAACAGATGGTGCAAGTAGAGAAAGCACTATGTAGAAGATCGAACAACATTTCGACCTTCTTCGTTCATCGTCAGGTTCACAAAGAAAGAAAGGGTTATTGACTGATAGCTGACCACATGTTTGAAGGTGATTGTGTAATTGAGTGTAAGAATGTAGGGGGTGTGCTTAGATGTTGGATAGTGCTTTCTCTATCTATACCAGCCATTTTTACATATATAATTTTCTCTACAAGTGAATTTTATCATCATCACTGATCATGATCGAACAGAGCTCCAACAGCGGCAAACAAAGAAAATGACACCAAATTGATCAAACTGATTATTTCCAAAGCTTTAGGCAAATACACTTCCAGTAATTTAAAATCTTTGCTTTCTATTGGCTACAAATAATATAATATCATGTCGGCGAGAATTTGACAATTTTTGCAAGTAGGATGTTCTTTGAGAGTCGTCATATGTGGCTCTCAATCAATTGTTTAATATCTTAAACCAAGATGGTAAGAGTTTATAAATTAAAATTTTAGCTCAAGGATAGCTAACCCATATATGTGTATTCACCTGGAACTTTAGAAAATCTTATAGTTGTGGAAAGAAAATCTTAAATTGAAAAACAATTCAAAGTAAAGAATTGTCACAGGACATAAAAATTGAAGACTGAGAATTTAAATACTTCCTTTCAATATTAATAAATTAAAACTGATTTAATATTAATCTTTTAATTATAAATAAATTAAAATGCCAAATTTTGACTAATTTTTTAAATACAACTGTAAAACATCCTGACATGTACACCTGTATCCATAGAATTATTGGAATTAAGTACAATCCTAATGACATATTTGACCAATTTTATTGTTTGCATATTATAAATTATTAGGAGTCCTATAATTAAAAGCAATGCATTAACAAGCAGTTTGGTGCATAAATAATTTAAGAAATGTTTAAAAATATCAATATTTCTTTACAACACTTTTTTTCAATTTTTTATGCTATTTATGTACAACTATAGTTTCCAACTAATTAATGAAATTAATCCCACCAGCTGTGCAAATCATGTATTCCAATATACAAATCATCTTCACATTATACCTACCATAAGATGCATTTAAATGTAATTTAAAGTCACAAGAGGGAAGAATAAAATATCAGAATCTGGAACAGAAATCATAAGGTGGGTGATTGTGTCCTGCATCTTGGTTTTTGAAGTACCAACAAAAGTGAGACCCAAACCCCACTGGGAGTACACCTTCCATCCAGTTTAATCTCAACTTTGCCAGCCTCAGAAGATTAAGAAATAAAATACAACTAAGTAGATAAAAGCACTCTAGCACACAAAAATCCTACATCATTACCATCTTTCACTTTCTGCAGACAGGTGTGGAAAGATGATTGCTCATAAGAAAAAAATTCAATAAATAAAAAAGGAACAAGATGAAGAGAATACATTATGTTTATGAGGGAGATGGAAAAATTGTTTTTGAAGTTAGCATTCCAGCCCCAGTATGATGTTTGGACTTAAATACTAAGCCCAACTAACATAAGTATTGTTCCCATCCTACTATCTACTTCTTACTACCAGCTTTGAGCTATTACAGTTCTACTTGACAAGATGTACTTTCATAAGGTCCCAAAAAATGTTTTATTACACAAGTAAATAAAACCAAAATAAATATTTTTACTTCTTGCTTTCAAAGTTAATACCTAATGCTGTGTTGTAGCCTACAGAGTGCATAAACCTTTTCATGATTCATGGCATGCACACCCTTTACTGACATCAAAATAGCACAAACTGCAATGTTAAGCTTCCCTCATATGATGCCATTTTAGTATTTACCGACTGAATTATAAGACAACATACTACTTCACAATGGTTGAAGTGATTAAAACAAGTGACCCCCTCCAAATATCTTCAAACCTCTTTTGAGAAAATACATTATCTTTATTAAAGGTTCACTTTTGTTTTTACCAAAATATTTCTCATTTGTTTTTAGATGTTACATCCTATTCATAATTTCATTCAAACATGTATGCTTCAAATGAAACACAATCTATTTATTTCTTCTTGAATTGTGATTAATTACAAAGCAAATATTTTAGAATTATATAACAAATTGTCATAAAAATGCATACAATACTTATACATTAATATGCATATATTAGCAATTTTCTAACTTCCTATAAAAATGTCTTTCAAAACATCAAATGTTTCTTACACATACTACTAGTGAAAATGTTAAAATTTACACAGTAGTGCATATGCCTTCTCTAATAATAATAAATTATATAATTACATCCTGTTCATAATTTCATACTGCAAATGTTTGTTACATTTATTTATAAATGCTCTGTGGTGATTATGTCCAAAATGCTAAGACTTGGTGCACAACCCCCTTTGTGCTTTTAGTAATGCATACCTGTACAAATTATAGGATGCTATTTCATAAAACAGTAATTCAATAAAATTTTGAAACAAACATTGCCATGACCTTTGGTCTGTGTGAAAAGCGTTAACAAAAACTTGAATGCCCTAAGTTTACTTCAATTTTGTAGTATTGTCCTTACTTCTTACTACCAGCCTTGAGCTATTTACTAGCTTGAATCAATCACTGACAATGATTGATAAGCATAATGATACTTACATAAAGTGAATACAGCATAAAGACTTTACAGTTGACTTAAACCAACCACTTTCATCCCAAATCATCCCAATTAACTGTAAGTTAATTCTTGTAACTAGTATTATAAATTAATGACATTTCAATAAATTATACTATACATATCAATATACTGCACTTCTCTGTCAAAAACAAGTATTTAAGGTCACAAGAATTGTTTGACTATAATCATACTTCTTTGTACATTTTAATCACTAAGATATATGCTCATGTGTTGCTTCAGGAAAGTCCTACTTTCACTCAAACGCAAACAAACGTGGCAGGGATTTAGTTTAGAGAGAGAAATCAGAAGAATTCTCTTTCCAACTGGGGTGTTCAGGAACGTTGTGGTTCCTCTTCGTCCCCTTTCGTGGAAGGTTATTGAATTTAGCTTTTTTTTAAATAATTTTTAAACTCTTTTTTTGGGTGAAGGAGTAAAGTTTAGTATTATTCGTGAACGAGGCACAGGTAGCACCAAAGAAAACGGCCAAATCCCATCCCGAAAGGTAGATGTCACAGTAAATGTGAACATAAACCTAAACCTAAATGGCCCGATTCATGGCATGGTAATAAAGTTGCCTTGGCTGGGATCTAAAGATTCAATACCTGAGTTTTTGCTGTGGGGGGAAAGGGGAGTGCCCCGAGAAAAACCCACTTTCACAGGACAGGCACCGAAAGTTTTACTTGTCCTGTGCCCAAAACCTGAAAAAAAAAAAAATGAATTTTGCCCTTTAAGTACTTTGTTGTGTGATTTGCAATTCTTGAAATATGTTGTATGGTGAAATAAATTTGGTTGGTGCACTCGTTAATTTATAGAGTGATGCCATTAGTTTGTTTCTGTGTTCTGCTTTTAAATAGTGTTTGTGTGATATTTCTGTTAGTCTATTTCTTAGTGTTGGTAAGTTGCTAATTTGATGTATATAATTTACTGGAGTGTATGATGGTAGACTGAATGCAGATCTTAGTATTTTATTTTGTTGAACTTGAATTTTCTGGAGTGTGTTATTTGACATATTATATGCGACTAGACATCCATACTCTATTAGTGGACAGATGTAAGCCTTGTATATTTGTATAATGGTATTTGGTGAGCATTTCGAGCGTTTGCTGGTTAAAGTAATAAAGTGTGAAATACATTTTCTAATTGATGAGTGTATGTTGTTAACATGTTTTTTCCATGTTAGTTTCGTGTTGAAAGCGATGCCAAGGAATGCGATGTTTTTGCTCATGTTAATGGGCGTATTCCCAAGTGATAATTTTATTTTTTCTAGATTTTTTCTTTGTTTTTTTAATTTCCTGTAGAAGGTGATTGCTTGTGTTTTGGTTGGATTTAAAACTACTCTCCACTTGTTACTCCAGGTTGAGACTTTGTTCAGTGATTCTTGCACGCGAGACATGGCCATTACTGGGTTTCTGTAGGTGCTCCAGATGGCGATGTCGTCTGCGTATTGTGAATTATGCGTGTATGTTAAATTGGGGAAAGGTATGTCACTGACGAAAATAATATAGAGTAGTGGAGAAAGGACTGATCCTTGGGGTACTCCTGCAGTTATACTGAATGATTTAGATATAGTTTTATTGACTTTTACTTGTGCTGTTCTATCTGTTAGTTAGTTTGATATCCATTTAACTATAGTAGGGTTTATTTTTAGGTGAGTTAGTTTGTATTTGATGGCATTGTGCCATACGCTGTCAAATGCTTTTTTGACATCTAGGAATACACCAATGGTTACTTGGTTGTTGTTAAAAGCTTTGTAGACTGATTCGGTGAGTCGTGTGAGGTGATCTGTTGTTTGCCTGTTTTTTCCTGGAGGCATTTTGGGTTTCTGGAAGGATATTATTTATTTCACAAAAGTGAAGAAGACGATTGGAGATAACCCTCTCCATCAGTTTACCAAGGCAGCTTAACAGACTGATAGGATGGAAATTATCTGGATTGGTCCTGTTGGTTTGTTTCTTTGGAATCATGGTTATGATGGCTTTTTCCAAGTGTCGGGGTAATATCCTGTTGTTAATGAAATGTTCATGATGTTTGTGAGGTGTAATAGGAGAGTAGAGCTTTTTTTCAGAATAATGTTTGGTATTTGGTCATGTCTGGGGGAAGTGTTTTTAAGTTTTTAATATTAATTTTTAGTTCTGTAATGGTAATTTTCCTGTTGATTGATCTTGAGTATGTTTCCAGTGTCTCGCCAGGGAATTGTGGTGTGAATGAAGCTTGGTATGTGTTTATGAAGTTGTTGACATGATGTTGGTGTTGTGTGTCAAAGTCGACTGAATTTAGGTTGCTGAAGGAGGATTTGTAGTAGTCAGCGAATAGATTGACTTTCTCTACGTCCGTCCATGCGATTATATTGTTGTGTGTGATATGTTGTAGCATGTGATTTGTGTTTTTGTCTGAAGAAATACTCTTGAATTTTTTCCAAAATTCTTTTGGATTGTTTTTGATTTTTTCTAAGTTTTTACAAAAGTTTTGCCAATTAGTTTCTTTTGCTATTTCAATTTCTTGTTTAATTTTTGCATTTGTTCTGTTGATCTGTGTTTTGATAGATGGATCATGTGTAATATAGTGTGTTCGTCTTAATTGCCTGCGTTTGATTATCAGTGCATGAATTTCAGGTGTTAAAGTCCATTGATTATGTGATTGCTTTCTCCTTGTTTTAGGGATTGTGTTTTTAATGGCTTTATGTATGGCTTCTGTAACTTGATTTACATAATTGTCTAGTTCTGTTTTGTTGTTAGCATGTTCAATTGGGTGGGATAGATATGAGTCTAGTGTAGCGTTGAAAGTGAGCCAATCTGTTTTGGTATAAGTGTATGCTGAGAAAGTCACATACTCCACGGCAGGGTGGCGCTAGTGAATCATACAGGAAATGGGGAAGTGGTCACTCGTGATATCATCATGTACTCTGAAGTTAGAGATTCTGTTTACTGTGTTCTTGGGTGCTATGATGAAATCAAGTACATCATATGAGCCGTTGGGGGCTGAAAAGTGTGTAGGTGTTTGGTCGTTTATTATGTGCATTTTGTTACTAGAAAGAAAATTTTTTATACGCAACCCTCTGCGTGTGTTTCTATTTCCCCTTAGTTCTGTGTGTGGAGAATTGAGATCCCCAATAATGATTGGTTTGGGTTTATGGTTAACACATTTCTGTAGGAAGTTAATGTCAATATCTTTAGTGGGTGAACAATATACGGCTAGAATTGGAATTGATAGCTGGTTGTTAAAGTGTATATTACAAAAAATGGTTTCATTTATGTTTGATCTAAAGGAATCTTCTATTGAGATTAAATGCAAAATTTCTGTATTAAAGTAAGCTATTATGCCTCTATTGTTTTCTGAGTAAGGTATGCTGTGTGTGAAGAATCCGGGGATTGTGGTGTTTTGTTTCTCTGTGCAAAGTGTTTCTGAGACGATGATAATGTTGGCATTTATATGTTTGTTTATGTTGTAGATTTCTATTCTTTTATCTTTGAGGTTTCCTTGGCAGTTGATGTGTAAAATTTTAATGTGCTGTATCATTGTGATGTTCTACTTCCCTTGCATGAATTTTAAGTGAAAGATGGTGTGGTTTGAGATGGGGAAGGTGAAAGTAATGTCTTGCAAGGCTACAAAGAGCCTTGAGTGATTCGTGTCTTGATTCAAAGGTAGGGAATTCGATTAGCATTGTTAAAAAATTTGTAGTGAATTCCGTGGGGTTAAATGTTTGTGTTGTTTTCATATGTGTGACGTCTGCGTATGTTTGTGTTGATTGTGGCTGAGTGGTTATGTTTGTGATCTGTGAGTCTGTTGGAGTTTTGAGTAGTGGTTGTTTAGTGATGTGAGTGTTGAGAGGTTGTTTGTTACTGTTCGTGGTTTTGAAAATAATTCTGTTTGTATCTGTTCATCCCACAGCGCCAGTTCTGCTTACCAAAAATGGCCCACTTGGGCACTCACATCCGAACGTCCGGGTTACTTTCACTCAGGAACATATATATACATATATACCCAATGAAAAATTTACTTACTGTAAGTCTACCACTGTTCCATTCATTGCTTGGGCTCTATGCTTGTGTTTTGGACTATGATCTGGTTTAAAATGATCACTCTTCAACATAATTGGAGATTGTCGAGCAGACTGTTGAGGCGTAATGGCTAATTTAGTGCGGTAGGCTACGTTAAGGGTGATCATGCCTCCTGGTGTACCCACTTGACCTATCCTAGCTTCATGGTATCTTTCACCAAGTTGACTGTTCTGAATTAATGTACATTGACAAAATTAATTAGTACAAATGGTACAAATCATCCTTCTTTCATGAATACTATAGCAATTACTAATAGTTATGAAATAATCATAAACAAAATTGAAAACTACCTTTAACTATATCAAGTAAGCAAATATTTGAAAAAGGCTACACTTGTTAACAAGTGTGGATGAAAAAATTAATGAATCTTTACAAACTTACATCTTCAAATCTTTTAGCAAAGAACATTTTTCTACCTACAAATTCAACTGCTGATGAGCTAATTGTCATTTGTGTTTTCCTATATAATCAATGAGGAATTAACCAAAAATCAAAATTGAGATGAAAAATAAATAATTCCCAATAGGTTATTATTTAGCTTTCTGTTCATCTGTACCACAACTAGTAATAAACTGATTAAGTTATATAATATAAGTATAAAGACATGAGAAACTAAAATAACTCAACATCACCATGCTCTCTTACACCTGGTATTTACCAATACAAAAGACTTTAGCATTAAAATATCCAAATATTATACATAAACATTAGCATGGACTTATTCAAACATACATGTAAATATGCCTCCCATTTACAGTATTTTGTATCAATATTACTTACACCATAACTGGTTTTACTAATTGAAATTCATATTATTATTACTATTTTCTATAATGCATAAACTACAATAGTTAAATAATAAAATGATATAAAAAGACTTAATTGAATACTAAAATATCTTCTAAATTTAAAACTAAAGAAACCTTTATATGTAAAAGAAAAAAGTATATAAGAATCCCTAGCAGGTTTTAAGGTGTATCCAGGGAATTTAAAATAATCATGACGTTAACATCATTGTTTGTCACAACATGCAGTTTCTGGATACATAATGATACTTACATAAAGTGAATACAGCATAAAATCATATAGTACTTTAAATGTGCAACTACTTCATCTTTTCCAATCATATCACACTTGAACCACTACTGATATTAAATGATATCACAGTTGGTTAAAGAAAACAAAAAAAACGTTCACCTACATACAGCATACATATATAATCTCTTTCCATGCTTATCACTACTATTTTTATCACATCACATAATACTCTATAGGTCAAAAAAAGCTTTAAGAGCAAAAAAACTATTTCAAATTTAATTATGTAACTAGTATTATAAATTAATCACCTTTCAATAAATGACACTATAAATCAATATACTGTACTTCTCTGTCAAAAACAAGTCTTTAAGGTCATAAGAAGTGTTTGACTATAATCATACTTCATTGTACATTTTAGCCACTAAGTTATATGCTCATGTGTTGCCTCAGGAAAGTCCTACTTTCACTCAAACAAGATTCTATGTTTGACCAGCAAATCAATCCAAATAAAGGTAGAATTTATTTCTTCAAGAATATGCAACATTTAATAGCACGTAGCGTAAAATAACATATATGAAAGAGGATGAAAACTTAAAGAAACTCAAATTGTTTCAAAAATTATTTTACAGCAGTTTGAGCTTTTACAGAGAGAAAAAAGACAAAAGTCAGCACCAACACCTCTTTACAAATAAACATATTACACACCAAACTACAAGTAATAAATATTTTCAATAAAAACTTCAGATTTGAGATTAACCAACCACAAAGCCTTAGAGCAATTCGCATATTGATAAATACATATAAATGGACAGTAATCCAAGCTTGAATTCTTTTGTAGAAACTAGTTTCATGTTACACCTTTACATTAAAACTACTCAAACCCAAAATTTTCATGAAAAAAATGAAGGCAGAGTAAAGTACATGTAATATCAGGAGGTGAACAAGTACTTTTGTTTCTTTTTGCTTGTGTATATCTAACACGTCATTAAAAACACGTACACAAACATACTTTCTTTTTTAATCCTTGGATTTATATATGAACATATTTTATTAGTATGCAAAACAAAAAATAATATACTCAAATATATCAATAATTTATCTTCATGGATTAGGCTGGGCAATTAGTGGAATTCGTTAAGTGATTAATTGTCAGGCTCATTAATTGATTACATTCAAAAAATGCATTATTCAACAATAGTTATTTTAACAGTCTAAATATGGCAAAACTTTTTGTTATAAATTTGAACAAAAATCTAAACGTCAGCTAAATTTTAATAGGTAATGTCAAGAAGACCAAATGATTGCCATTTCTTTTATTGTTAATAATTTTTATTTATAAAATAGCATGACTGTAATTAGATATTATGAAGGGTCAATTAGTCTATTTATTTATGTACATTGTTTGAACTATTAACATATAATAAACAAGGATTTGAAAAATCAGAATATTTTAAAGTGCATATAGTAGCTACAGTAATCAAGCATAAAACCCTACAAGACAATCCATTAATAGACCATACTATCACAAAGCTAAACAAACTTAAGATGATAGAAAAGAATAAAACAATTACAATGTTAAAAATTATGCTTCAATAACAATGAGAGCAGAGGACAACCAACTGTGCAGCTTTATGTTTAACAACAAACAAAAGTTATGAAAATACATCAGTTTTTAGATAGTTGAAATAATCAAAAACCATAATCAGAAGTTAACACTTTCCTTATCTCAAAATGTATGTTTGATACATACCTCTTTTTACACAGTACCCATTATTTGCACATCTGCCTTTGACATTTTGTGCAAGCCACTAGCTTTGATATTCCACTTAAGACATATTTTATATTACCTGTACTACTGCATGATGTCATCATTATGCAACACATTTTCCACCAACAGAGATGCTACATCCTCCATGCACTGCAAACCCATAAGCACTTCCACTCAAAATCAACTTCATTCTTAAACAAGGCTAAACTAACATCCATCGGTAGTGGAAGAAAAATGAAAAGGTGTGAAGAGAAGTAAGTGTCTATTGGAAATACATTTTCAGGTAACGAAAATGTTAAATTTCCAAAATTAAAGATTAAAGAAATTTCAGATAAGCAAGAGTTACAGATGAATTGTGTTGGAGAATCAGTAATTGTACAAGCTGGTGCTGACAGTGTTAGCTTTAGTAGGCATGGCCTGCAATCACGTGATTGTGGCATATGTGGCTGTGTTGTGGGCAGTGAAATTAGCAGAGTGTTAGTATGATACTGGGCACTGAAGAGTTTGGTTGTGTTGCATGTGCTGGAGCTTATTGTTTCTTTTCACTTTAATGTTTTAGAAGTGTCTGTGAAAATTTTGTGATGAAGATGGCATCATCAAATTGTAAGAAGCAAAATAAGAAGATGAAAACAGAAATTTTAAGCCAAAGTGAGAGGAAAATTTTGCATTCACCATTAAAGGTGATAAACCTTTGTGTCTCATTTGCAATGTGATACTCAATCATTACAAAACCAGTAACTTGAAACGCCATTATGAAACAAATCACAAAAACTTTTTGTCTGATTATCCATCTGAATCAAAATCACAGAAAAACAAGTTAACTGTGTTAAAATCATCACTAAATAGCCAGCAGACACTGTTGACAATGTTCAATAAGGAAGTTGATACAATGACTGAAGCTAGTTTTGTTATATCATGGAATATTGCTCATGCTAAATGCCCATATTCTGATGATGAATTTGTTAAGAATATAGCTGATGTTGTTGCAGTATTAGATCCAAATAATACAAAACTTCAGCAACTAATAGCACAAAAACCAGCTTCATGCCACACTACAGAGAGAAGACACATCTTCCAGATCAGTGCTTATGTTGCAGGCAAAATGCAAAATGATTTAAAGAATTCCTTGTATTAACCTCAGCCCTTGATGAATCTACAGACATACAAGACAACCCACAACTGGCAATATTTGTTCATTGTGTTTCCTCTGATGTAACTGTGAAAGAAGAGATGTTTGACTTAGTGGCACCAAAAGAAACAACTTGTGGTGTTGACATCAAATATGCTCTTGAAAAACCTTAACAAACGCTGATATTTTGATGGATAAACTTCTCAGTGTTGCAACAGATGGAGCACCTGCAATGGTGGGGAAAAATGCAGAATTGCACTTATAAAAAGTATACCAGCTTTCCAGAGTTTCTCACTGTTCATTACATTATTCATCGTGACCACCTGGCAGCCAGATACTTCAAGTGTGAAAGTATGTGAAATTTGTATTAAAATTATTAATTTCATACACTTAAATAGGAAGGCCCACCAACCTAATGGTATCTCTTTCTACTGCATTGTGAAGTGGCTGTCAACCAGCAATGTCTTAAATAGGTTTGTGGATTTGTTGGAGCCTATTATTACTTTTCTTGAAGAAAAGAAAAGATTCTATCCTCAACTGGGAAATGATGGATGGATGCAAGATCTAATGTCCCTTACTGATATAATGAATCTTCTACAAACTCTCAACTTGGTACTCCAGGGGATGGATAAGATTGTTTCTGATCTTACTCAGACAATTTTTTCAGCTTTCAGAATAAAATAAGACTTTTTCAAAGAGACATTGTCAAGAAACTACAGTTACTTTCCCAATCTCAAATGTAGAGTAAATACATTCTCTGATATTGAAATAAAATAACAAACTGGAAGAATACAAAGACAAATTACAAGAAATGCTTGATAACTTCTTACATGGGTTTGAAGATTGCAGCAGATGAAGCCCTGCTTTGCCTTTCTTGTAAATCCATTCATGGTTGATGTGATCAATTATGGTTGTCCAATTCTCGAACCTCTGATTGTAGAATCATCTGCTGTGGAAATGGAACTAATAGAACTACAGGAAGACCTGGGTCTAAAAATGATTCACAAGTTCCATTCTACAACTGAGTTCTGGAAGCAAGTTCCAGAAATAAAATATCTTGAACTGAAGAAAACCAGTGTGCAACTCATCTCAATTTTCAGCACAACATAATGCTGTGAATCACTGTAAGCAGTAATGAAATTTGTGAAGTCGAAGTTTCATACAATCCTTACAAATCAACACCTGACAAAACTAATTTGTACAGACTTGACAAGATATCAGCTGGAATTTCAACAACTCACAACCAAGATGGAAACTCACAAAACCTCTACTAGCAGTAAATAGCCTGATAATTGTATAAATGTCTGTTTTGTCAGAAAGATATTATGATAAGACTAAAATTTTGTTAGGTAGTATCTGATTGAAACACCTCTAATTTTAGTGTTTTACATAATCAGTGATGTCGAGAAAACCCACTTGTATGTTCTTTCTTTCTTTGTGAACCTGATGATGACCGAAGAAGGTCAAAACATTGTTCGCTCCTCATTGTAAAATATTTTCTCAACCCAAACGAGTTGTTTTTACATATATTGTTTTACATATTTTCCTCCATGTTTTGACCAGATATTTGCTAAAACAAATTAATTAAAAATATCTGTTTTTACCCCTTTTATTTTATTTTTGGCAATCTCATTTAATGTTAATGAAATGCAAATTTGCATATTTTTCTTGGATGTTTCCATAGTTCATTACCTGGTATATATGTGTACTTTGTAATTATTGAAACTAATACTCATTAACAGTTTAAAAACTACATACATTAATAAATATTATTACTTTCAAACATCTGGAGTTTGGACACCCCTGGTATATAAGCACCTGATTTACATGATATTAACATTTTTATCCAATGGACACCTTCCCAGTCACTAACACTGACTCTCAGTGGGGAAGAAAGACAGGAGAGTATTGGCAGAGGTATTATCATAAATACATGTTCAATTTAGGAAAAGATTAACTTCCAAAACATATTTACCATCCACTAATAATATAGCTAGAATCCTATACTGAGAAGATGGAGAGGCCAGTGAAAGAATTATCCATACAGAAAGCATCTGCATAGATCAAGAGTGCACTAAGATAGTGGTAATCAAGTGGGAGAACTGCACTACATCCAGAACAGGCATGGTATGTCTGTATAGCAATTTCAAAATGCATTCCTTGCTACCAGAAGATAAATCAAAAACTTCTAAAAGTAACATGTATTTATTAAATACATTATTTCAGCTTCAAGTTAATTCAAGTAAAATCTAAACCTTACACGTGAATGGACAAATCACTACTGCTGTGCAAAAGCCATTATAATGCACATATTTAACCTAAAATTGCATATACCTTCTTTACGTTAAACACGCATATAGTTTAACCAATCTAGATATATCATACCTACACATAAAATAAATTTGTTTTCTTATCACATTTTTAACATCAAAACAAAGGTTACATTATATTTTTTATTCTGTGTATAAAAGTGTAGTTCATAGTTTAGTGTTTTTGTGATACAGTGAACAGATTTTGTAAGCCAAATATGTAGTACAATCAAATAAATTGTTAAATATTCAGATCAAGGTAATATAAACTTGCACAATATTACTACTGTATGACATTTACAAAAACATACTTGTGATCATATGATTCATGGTGACGAAATAAAAACAAGAACATATGTTTGAGATAAACCCTTGGAATAACAAATATATGAAGCAAAAACTTCATTTTACAAGTCATACAAATTTATTTTGAAGTGAGAAGAATCGTATTACAGAATGAATTTAAGAACTACAAGCTATATTTGTTAATGTACGTGAACTGATCTTCAAAACAAATATCCTTTTAACACAGATCCCTCAAAAATTGTGTTATTTAATTTATAATTTGCTTATAAAACTGTGCCCTTTTTTCCATTTTTAAAACAGTGCATATTTTTAAAAGTTAATTATTTGGTGTTTTTTTATACTTTATGCAGAATACTGGTATAAACAAGTGAATAAACACAGGTAATAACTTAAAAATAATTTATTCATGAGTACATTAATAAACTTGCAGGGCAAAGAGAAAACTGTGAAACTGTAAATAACTCTCAAAAATAATGTTTTAATATCAACTTACTTGTTTTCAATTTTAAATAATTCTTTACAGTAATCTATCTTAAACTAATTCAGTCCAAGAAGTAACAGAGACGTTCACTTACATACCTGTTAATCTTTTTTTATACTTTCAAACTTGTTCTTCTGACACACAAAACTTGGATTACTTACAAATGAGTCAGTGCTCAGAAATTAATCATATCTATTTGTTACTACTTTAGTATCAGTATGATACCATAACCCAAATAAGAGAGAAAAAAAAAAAGATCTAAAACCCATTACATTAGTGACAAATATTCAAGTTTCTATAACCTGACCTTTGTGTGCAAATACATGTGTATATAAGCATCTAGATACATTGCTGTTAAAAATATACATTATAAACATAAACTTGGAAGTGTAGACCTAGATAAAAGCTGCAGAGTAAAGGCTTTAGTGGCACAAATTTACAGGCATAAGTAGGCTAAATATACATGTACAAACATTCTCTGAAAATCTCAATACATAAAGGGCAGTCTTTGATTATACACAAGAAAACTTTGGAATATCACAATTTTCCTTCCTTTATTAACTTTTACTAGAATTATTGCTTCAGAGGTCACTCACCCTTCAGGAAGAAAGTTTTATTGAGAATCTAAAACTAAAGACATGAATACCACTTTTCAATTAAACATATCTCAATTAATTTAATTAAAAAAAATAAATTTAGTCACTATATTTTCCTTTTTAAATTAAAACCATATTTTAGCTTGACTTTGTTGTTATTATAATAAAAAATTATAAAATACTTTATGAAATACAATCTTTTATGTTTTACATTACAT
The DNA here is from genome assembly GCF_004210375.1 of Tachypleus tridentatus. Taxonomy (NCBI): domain Eukaryota; kingdom Metazoa; phylum Arthropoda; class Merostomata; order Xiphosura; family Limulidae; genus Tachypleus; species Tachypleus tridentatus. Next base: position 92,041,544 of record NC_134837.1, read on the forward strand.
TCCCAAAAAGACAAAAACAAAAATATGGTTCTTCGTATCTTGGGAAAATTTAAAAATCTAAATCATTAAAATGTTTACTGGCATATAGCAGGTATTTTTCAGGATATCTGACATGATATTTATGTCAATTTATTCTTAATCTTAAATTATGTACTTCAATATTTACCACAATTTACAGATTTTAAGAGATACAGTACATTTTAGAATTGCTATTTAATGAATTATTAATAAAAAACAAAATTTTGTTGTTATTGTTTTTTATTGTTTTGGTTGATTTCATAGAACCTAAATTGCATTAAGCAACAATCCTTTCAGTCACACTGAACAGATTTTCTTTAGAAAAATCTTTTAGATTTTTCCATAATGCATACAAGATTTTAGATTGCCTTCTTAATAATACAACTATCATTTTTTAATACATTTTTCAATTTTTTTTATTTACTATTTGTTTTAATCATGTACTAACAAAGGAAATATCAACATGTCTATTTGGATGAGTTACAACAAAAGATAATTCTTTTTACGTTCACTAGTCTCTGTTTAAATATTTTTTTGTCTTTTTCAATCATAAAAGTTATTTTTATAAATTTCAAACACCTTTACACAACTTTCTCCAGACAGTGATGCTGAACTAGAAATCTATTTCATTATAATAATCTCACTGTTATTTTTTCACTGGAAACCAAATGATATAAACTAGTTTCAGGATTTGCAGGAACATTTTATATTTTTGAGATTGTTACTAAAAAAAATCTACATACTGATAAGAATTTGTAGGTTTATATAAAAAATATCAGTTGAAATTTCCTTTTATGGTGAAACACTTACCAAACACTTAAGTTTTTATTTCTTTTGAAGATAAACTTAATTTCCAACAAATTTATTAATATGTTTAGTACTCAAATAGATTGATTACCACAAGAATTAAACATACTAACTGATCAATATGCATTTGAATGTATTATGCAAATTACAACTTTATGACTTAATCACACAGCATAAACACAATTTTACAGCTTCACAAAGCTACTTTATGTTACTTGTAATGTTATCTGTATGTTAAATATATAAATTAAACAATTTAAAAACTCACTATTAAGTTCAATTTTGTTAAAACTTTCATTACTTTGCTTCTAATTACTAATTTAGAACAATAAAAATGTTATGAAAAGTGGTGCATATATAAGTAGTTGTAGAAACATACTACAAATAAAGTTAAAAACAAACTGCAAAATATATATCTTATTAAATCAGCTACATAATTTCCTTTGCAATATACAATGTAATGTAATATTCAAATATTATTTGAATAGCAGTATGAAACTGATAATCAGTTTGATTAAATAATCATCCACAGTTAAATCTGTGCAATCACCAATAGTTAATTTTGCAACTATGTTTTGGACTAAATACCTATATACATAAATCTGTCAGTAAAATTAAAGTAATTCATAGAGTAACTACACATCTATACTTCCTTCCTCATGATATGAAAAGTATGTATCATGGGTGTTTTTCTTAAGCTTTAATTTTATTAAAAGAAACTCTGATACTCCAGAATAAATATGTTGTAGTACAACATTCCATACATGATGATAATTATAGTATTGTCAAATTTAAAGTAAAATAGCAGAATATAAGAACTCTTCATTTTCAAAACAAGTTAAAAATAAAATAAACAATGACTTGTTCCCAAGAATACATTTCTCAACAAAAAAAAGTGCCAGTACTCATAAATACATACAATAATGTATTTTGTTTATACCTGCAATTTATTGTACAATATACTAAAAAAAAGTTAACTCAATTATAATTTTCATTTGACACTACAGAAAACTACTTGATTTTTCATGATATTAATTGTTCTGGTGGCTTTACAGAAACAAATATAAATCAAATGCAGACTAAACCAAACAAGTTTTAGTTGTAAACTTTATTTTATTTATTTTTTTTTTTTGCTTTCCATTCCACTGAATAACAAAGACGTATGTGAATAACAAAGCCAATAAAATATGTCATTTAGATATTCTTATTGACCAATAATAGAAACCATAACCACATGAGACAACCTAATCAATTTCATAATTCACATCATTAAGTCATTTATGGTTTTATTTAAAAAATATTTAGATATTTAAAATTTAAGAGTTGTGATGTGTTTGACAGCAAGATGAAAGGCATTTGAGTTGGATGAAAAGCAGATCAAACAAGTCCCACAATAAAGTGTCAGCAAATTTCACTTCTGCTTGTTACCCACACTTCCATAATGACTTAAGATAAATTACCAATATTCACTTAAACCAGGGGTTCACAACCGGTGGGTCGCGAAGCCTTGGCAGGGGAGTCGCGTAGCCTTGTTAGAAGTAGCTTGGGATAACATTAATTTTAGTTCATCAATTACATTTTCAAGTCGCGAGTGCCAAAAGATTTGGAACCCCTGACTTAAACACATGACAACAATACTTATTTCCCACATTTATAAAATAACTTACAAAAGTAGCAATAAATCAATACACCTAATAAAACATTGCTGCCTATCATTGCATAAATACCCTTGATTATTAACAGTGTATATGTTGTTATACATAAATACTTTCAGATAACAAGCCTTTCACTCAAGATGAATACATAAAGTGTAGCAATACTCACATGAAGTTAAGTAATAACTGCATTACTTATCCTACTGTCAAACTTCAAAATTTTAAGATTTAAACTCAAAACAAACTATCATGTTGATAATTCAATTATGTAAACTTTTTACAGCTTTTGTTTTGTTTAAGTAAAGCTACTCAAGAAGTAATGTTTTAATCCGTTTGTTTGGCACTGGCTAGTATTATATAGAAAAGTAGTGAGCTAAGTTATAAACACAAACACATGGAAAAAAATTTGAGGAATTGGTGAAAGTAAACCTTACAGGCAAAACTGTTGCTATCTTAGCCTTTAACAAAATAGACCCTCAAAACATTCAGCAATCTGTAGCAAGGTACCCAATTGAAATCCTTTGGAATTATGCTGTATAACCATAGACTATATATATCACCTTCAGCAATTAGATATTCACAATTACAATCAGGTTAGTTTATTGAGAAAAGCACAAAATTATCAATACTATAAATTCTTCAAATGTTTTGTTTTACTATGGGAATATGGCACAAGTATAAAATTCCAAGTATTTTATTAAACTTTATACAGTGAAGGTTGTATTCCAGAATAACTACCAGATATTGATGTATGCCAGTATTATGATATTTAATATTGATAAGAGTACAGAACAAATGCTTAAGGAAGATATATATTTTTCAGACGTCATAGAGGTTATGCAAATGTTAAGTTGCATATTACATGATGGACAAAGTATTTTTATTCTTCACAAGAGCAACATCTTGCATTCAGACTTCTCAGTCAGATTGATGTTATGAATTCTCAGCCATATCTTGAGTACAAATAGTGTTTTGTATTTTTTTACTAAAACTTTGCCACATTATGTAATACATGCTCAGTAGTTTCTGCATTATAGTCAACCTTACTTTTCCAGTACAACTTTGATGCAATGGACCAAGCCCATGCACAATGAGTTAATCAACAGATACATTAATCAATTAATAAAAAAAAAGTTATAGGCTGGTACTTCTACTCGGAAATTAAAATAAAAAGTTGGTAATGAGTGCTGATAATCAGTTGTCTTCCCTTTAAACAGCACTTCAAAATTAATAACAGTGACAGACAGTCTTAGTAGTTTAGCTGCAACGAAGACAGAACAAACATAATATTTCAGGTACATTATCACAAATATAGCAAAACAATTCATGGATTATAGCAAAAAAATGTCTTTTTCCCATAGAAAACAAACTTCTGTTGTTTTTTACTCCCTCCGTCAACTTTAAGATGTCACAAACAAAAGTTAATATAAAAATACTGAACTCTGTATAGTACATTTATTAACCAGTAAAAATACAAAAAAAATTTAATTTTACTACAACATATGTATATTTCACTTTGTAAATTTTCTCACACATTTTTAATTATGTGTGATTATTTTTTTACTCCCTCCGTCAACTTTAAGATGTCACAAACAAAAGTTAATATAAAAATACTGAACTCTGTATAGTACATTTATTAACCAGTAAAAATACAAAAAAAATTTAATTTTACTACAACATATGTATATTTCACTTTGTAAATTTTCTCACACATTTTTAATTATGTGCGTGCATGTGTGCACATGTGTGTGTGTGTGTTATACGATATAATACAATGCAATCAATTATGACATCATTTGTGGAACACAGTGAAAATCCTAAAAAAATTACTTCAATTTTCACACACGAATGCAGAAATTTTAGTTTAATATAATGTACAGTGAAATAAAAGCATTAAAAGTAAACAGTAATATTCACTTTGGGAAAAAAAAAATCTTAATTAAATGTACACGAGTTAAGAATATGAATTCTTACCTGACTATCTCCCATGTATACTTTATAACATATGACGTATGAATCGGATCCCTGACAGGATGACAGTTTGTATGCTGGTGTTACACGTGATACAGCTATAAGTGACTTCAGAAGGAGACTCATTCGGTTATACACAGTAGGGATGACTTTTACCATTGGATCAGTTTTTTCAGTCATTCCTAGGCTCCAAGTTTCCAGTACTAGTGTATCCCCATCAACAGTTTTTAAGGATATTTCTGTGCACATATTTGCACCAAACATGGGAAGTCCATTAGCCAAAACTTTTTTTGCTTCTGTTTGAACATCAGGTAAGTCCTTAATAGCTACATTAAACTGAAACAAAAAACAATTTCAAGTTTAATGCATTTTTTAATCATCTGTTTTTATCAGTAGACATCCTTTAAAACAATCCAATTTGTTGAAACATGCACTATGATGATGTAACCAGAATCAAACAAGCATGATGCGCATTTCAAGATCCAATACTTTCCCTTATTACTACATAATTCTAATCAAACTTCTTGAAAAAACATCTGAGTTATTTATGACCACATAAAACACCACCTTAAATACACAGAACCCAACACATATATATACTACATGCAATCAATAAATCTTCTATGCTCTGTACAATTAAAAAAAAAGGAAATAAGCTTATCCTCATAGCTTAAAAAATATATTATTCTAGTGTATCTAAGTTTCTCTCTCTTCACTCTTTCCAACAAATCAATAAATTATTCCTGTAGAAGTACCAACATAGTGCATTGCCTAAAGCCTCAAGCCTTAAAAGAAACTATAGGGTGGCCCATAAGTCCCTACCCATCTATACGTTGTTATATTCAATTATGCATGTATTATAAATTTGTTTCTTTTTTTTTAGACAAATATGGCCGATGTAAGCCCATTTACACTTGAAGAGCATATTGTGTCTTACAGAGTGGAGTGAGAATGAGGGACAGCACACTGGATACATGAGATATGTGGATGGGTAGAGACTTACGGACCACCCTGTACAAAGCTTAATTTTAAATTTCCAATTCCTTTTACAATAATTGAATAGTAATTTTTATTTTATTTACTAGAGCTAAATACACAATAAAAAGTTCCAATATTCTATAAACAAGTAGAGATAACCCTGATGATGAGAAAACCCAACTGTAGAGAAAAGAATATATATACATGTAAAAATGGCTGGTATGGATTGAAAAACTTATGTAGAGGAGCGAACAAGGTCAAAACATTATTCGCTCCTCTACATAAAAAATTTTCTCAACCCATACCAGCCATTTTTACATGTATAAGTAGAGATAAAAGTCTCACTTTTATTCGTATCATAAAACAAGCAATTTTTTTTTTATATCCATATTTCAAAACAAAAGCATAACAAAAGTTTCAGAGAAGCTGAAGTATACATTGTATTACAATGCTAATCAAACTTTAAAAACTAATATTATACAGTTCTACTCACTGGCTAAAAACAGTCTTTTCAAAGTGCTATTTGGTATAGAAGCTTATGTATGTTAGTGTTAGGTGTTTATATTATTTGTATGTGTATGATGCAAAGTATTTAATACGAGTAAAGCTGAGAATGTAGGATATAACACAACAACTTTGGTCTGATATGAAAATATAGTATCATCATGATTTTAACTTTTGTCTTTATCTTGTATATACATGCTTTCTCCACCTACAACTACATATCACAACAAATAATGAAGAAAAACTGTACTAATAAAAGATCAACTGAATAGGGTTTTACTTGCACACTTGTATTTCTTTTCCTCAGCTATCCTTTAAAATTTATTCCCTGCCAACCTTTTCAGTACCTATTGCAATGCACACACTTAAATTTTATGGAAGAAATCAATGTCCCTTGTTAGCATAGTATTTTTACAAAAATGTTGTTCAAGGAGGTATGCAACTGGATTTTTTTCTAAAGAGGAAATTCACTTCGAATCCACCAATTTCTAAATGATATATTACAGTTTGTCTTCAATTAATTATTATAATGGTTACTGAGAAAAAAAAAATACCTATTACTAATTATTATAATGTAGTTCCAACTAATGATATGTATTCAGCTAAATATTAGCATTTTCATATTTCCTATAATACTCACCGAGCTCATCCTATAGCTATTGCTCAACTAACTGCTAAGATTTCTTTTCTTTGAACATTTAAGTATTAATCTGATTTTATTCTCACATGCTCCAGTCATTTATATCCCACTTAGTCGCCCTTGGTTATATTTGTCTCGTGACACTCTCCAACTACATCAATGTGCCTTCTATCCTGATACTGCACATAAGCACCACATTTAGATAATGTTATCACTTTTTCAAGACTAACTCAATATGCAGTTACTAACATCAATTCTCAGTAGAGAAGAAGGATGGGAGAGTGTAAGCAGAGGTAAGGATTATGGAATTACAGTTTCAGTGTAAGTAAATGTTAATTTCCAAACCATACTTACCTCTCTTGCACTGCAGCTAAAAACACACAAATAAATTGATGGGGCCAGTGAGAGTAGTATGCATACAGAAGGCATCTCCATAGATCATGGGTATGCCAATAGAAGATTAGCACCCTAGTGGGAAAACCAAACTACATAAAGAACCTAATTCATGCACTGTGGGTGAAATGTTACATGATCTGTCATCACTACTGACCAAGCCCCAACCAGATAGCTAACGTTGAACTGCTCTGGGTTGGAATAATAAGGCCACAGTTTCTAAATCCCACGTTAGTGGCTAAGTTAGTTGTAATGCAAAATATACACACACACACACAATCGTAGACAGATGTGTTCCAAGCCACAGGAACCAGAACGAGAAAGTAAACAACACCAACATTGTACTAAACCAATATTGATCAAAAAGAAAAGTCTTGCTCAACTCAACTGGATAGCCAAGCACCAAACATAAATTGGTACTACAAGTAGGCTCTTGCAAATGCTGATGCCTCTCCTACCATTATCTGTAATAAAAAAAAGAATTTACTCTAACAGTCTAGAGGAAAAGCATCTGCCCACCATCACAGTTGAAACCAGGTGTGATAAGGAATCCCTAGCTCCACTAGTAGAATCTAGAGGGTAATATGTACTGGGGAGTCCTGAGAAACAGTGTAATAGGTAAACCAAGTTTCCTAAATTTCTAAAAGCAACCCAACCCTATTTATTCAATTCAATGGTCCAGCAAATATTAGTGACATCATCTAGTTAGTTCTTAAACGGTCTTATGGAACACCTCATTTCTACAGAGACTGATGTAACCTGGATAAAATATATTGTGTCAGTCATTACTAGTGGAGAATTGGTTTGATAAAAGCACACCTGCCTGGACAAGGCTCACCACAGAGTGTGATCATATGAAAAAGAAGTAACAGACCCTGGAAGGTAAAAAAGAAAGAAACACAGCAATGAAAATACTTTTCTCTCTTTATAATTTAGCAGATGTGGTTAAGATTGCTGCAGAGGGTAGTTGGAAACCTTCAAAAAAAGATACTGCTAGATCATTCAAAAAATAGTAGATAAATTATCGGTGGGGAGGTTTACATAATAGCCCATACAACATCCTCCAGCAGGCAATTTGACTGGGCTGCTAAAGAAAAACATGACAAATCAACTCCAAAAAAGGTCCAAAATAAGCAACATGGATCAATTTTTATATCCACCTTGATAAGGGAACTGGAGATAAATCTTGAGAAACCAAAGGATCTCAATAAATAAAAACAAGACTGATGTTTAGAACCTGAAAAAATGTAAAGACAAGCAACGTGACACACCAGTATTGATATGTATGCCATTATTTTCATTGATAAACGTCTGTTGTGAAACTATTCGGAGACTGAAACAGATACGTGGCAACCTTGGAAGTTAAACCCAGATGCCATGCATAGGACTGCATAACTTCCATGCATGAAACTTTAGCTTTAGGATAGATATTGGATCATGTCTATCTCAAAAGAGATGGCCAAGGAAGAAGTGGAAAAGAAACATTTTTGAAGGTAAGGAGAAAGCATAAACCAGGATTGAGCTGACCAATCCAGTGCTACAAACGTAATACAGCAAGAGTTTGAACAAACCATAGCTGGGATCCTGGATTGCAACAGAATTTGTAGAAAGGTATAGAAGTGCAAGTCCATTCAGTCCTGACTGAAAGTATCCATCCTCTATGCTTGAGGGAGAGCTACCAAAGACCAAAATACCAGTAGTTGAGTGTTCTAATGAGTGGCAAATGCACTAGTCACTGACATAACAAACCAAGAGCAAATCCAGAAGAATGTAGCATCCATTCAATTGAGAGAATCCAGCTGGTTGAGACAATTAGCCTGTTACCAAATTCATCATCCACAAAATATGGCAAGTTAATAGGCTGATACGATAGGAGAGGACCCAATAAAGAAGATTGAATGTTTAAAAACAAAGAAATCTGAACCAAGTGCCCCTTGATGGGAAATGTAAGACACCACTGTGGAATTACTGGAGAGAAGCATAACAATTTTAACCACAATAATTTCAGACCTTGAGACAGTTCCCCCTGAACAGCAAAACATTCTACAGTATTGATGTATAATAAAGCACTGTCATCCATAGGCCTTGAAGTAACCAATTATTGAAATATGCACCCAATCCCTGGAGTAAGGCATCTGTGAAGAGAGAGATCTTGTGACAAGGTAGCAGCAGAGGAACACCTATTGTAGTATTGTTTCAACCTAACAACCACTTGAGATCAAAGATGTTGCTCCTAAATAAAAAATAGTGGGTAATCCAGTGGATTGTTGTTCATGATCCACTAATTATGTAGCATCCACTGAAGAGATGTCATGCAGTCATCCAAAGGGGTGAGGCACACATACTCAAAAGAGAAAGATCCATTTGTGCAGTCAGAAAAGTAAACAAGTAAAATTCAAACTGCCTATTGCATGGCATAGAGCATGATGGGAGTGAGCTAAGATTGAACAAGGTGTGTTAAGAAAGACATCCAGATGGATAATATATTCTGTTGTGGGATAAGAATAGATTTCTTGGGTCTGATTTTGTTTGTTTGAAATTTTGTGGGGGAGGGTCAAGACTGTGACCCTCTGTAGCACAGGGAGCCAAAGAACACCAAAAAGCCAACAATGATGCAGATGAATATAGACTGTGACATTAATCCATGATTACAAAAGCTCTGGAACACCTTCAAAATTTAAGGGTAAGAGAAAGGGCTTTGCATAACTCATACAGAATGACAACTAGTAAATGAGCAACTTCCAACACATTTCTGCCAATAAATCCAAACACATATCAGTAAAGAGACTAGAAAATGTGCAGAAGCTGACAAATTAACCAATGTAGAAGCCTAACAATTATCCCAACTCACCATCAAATTGATATGGTAATTGTTATAAGCTTCCAACAAAATCTGGAAGAATAATACCTACCTACCAAAGTTAGGGTCATACAAATCTTAGAAAAGTGTGGTCTATGCAGGTTGACTACACATTCTGTCCTAGAACCACACATTTCCAGAAAATGGTCTATTCTTAAGAGTCTCAATATCTAGCAATAAACTTCCCTGCATATGCTACAATATCAGGGGATGGAGGAAGAACTATGTATTTATCCTCAGACCTTTCTACCATAAAAAAAGGCAGACTCAAAATCAACTGAGAAAAGACCCAAAATATCACATACATAGAGAACTTATGAGCTTCAATCTCTCCTCATTATCACATAACAGCTTATCCATCCATAGTTTCATAGTACTCCACAACTTCTAAATATCTGAAGTAACCATAATGCACTGAATAAACTGCTGTCACTTACCTCTTTGTGACCTTCTTATGTTAAGATATTCTTCCTCAAACTCAAGTTCATTAATTAGTTTCTGATTTACATTTACAGCCTTCACATTTTATCTATTCTATTTCTATACCTAGAATATTCACTAATCCTCACCCATTCTGCTCCACAGGAATAAGGTTTTGATTTGGTCTTGCTTCGTTCTCCTAATCTTGACTGCACTATTACTTGAACTGCTTTAATTGCTAGAAATTTCATGAACTTTTCCAGGTCACGACGATCATGAGATGAAAGTTTAGCTTTTGCAGACATTATTGTAAATTAAACTGTAATTTGAATATAAAAGTAAAATTTTAAGTTAAGGATTCACTTGAACTCTCCACTTATTTATGTACTTACACTTTACAGTCAAAAAAGTAGCTTACTCTGAAATTTGATACAATTTTCAAAAATTAATTCTGACTTCACTTATCATATCAATAAATCTTTTCTGGCACACTTAATGTTTGTCTTAGAGAAACACCTAGGACTTCTGGCCTAACTGTTACAGTCAATCTGTATTTAAAATCAGTTAGATACAAAAGCTAGTTTGACTTAGATCGACTTTGAAACTGGAATAATCTAAACGTTATCAAACTGAAGGATCCATAAATACGGCATTTTGTTTGGTTTTCTTCTATTTCATTCAAACTATATTCTGCATCATACTCCAGGTCCAAGTTCTGATGTACTACTACTACTAGTACAGTATTTCGGTGATAGTCTGTTAGCTTATTTACCAGTTGCTTAACACAGAAAAGGAATATTGTCACTTTGTCTGGCTACATGCTGGCTCTACTCCTTAACATTGAGCACACAAGCACTTGAAATTTGAAAGTGTAGGGCCTAAGCTAACAGTAGCAATCATAAGATTTATGAATAAACAAATACTCTATTTCGCAGAATTTGTGCAATAAACTTCCGTTTAAACTCTTTGTAAAAATGATCTAAACTTACAAAGGCTGCTGTCATTCAAACTGATACTGTACATAAAAGCCAGTTTGCCTTAACACATTTTAAACGAAATGGAAGAGCAAAACTCTCTCCACCATACTCACTAATCAATGAACGACACCAACGAATAGCCATTTTCCACATTGCATTTCCCATCATGCTTACGTAGCTCATCGTAGGGTCGCAACCTCCCGGTGAAACATAAACGACTGGTAAAATCCGGAAGAATTCTAGAAATAGAAACCGTCACGATATTAAAAATACTTCATATAAATAAAGAGTATACTAATAATGTTAATAACTTGAGTGTTTCGAACTTCAGCAAAGGTATTTGGGTATTGCATGATTACTTGGATCATTTAGTTACCGTAAATTCAGAATAATGGATTATCTGAAAATGGTTCAAAAGAGCAGAGGTGGCATAAGTACGAAGTTTAACTCTGAGGCATTTGAATTTACAGATCCCAGCCATTAAGTAGTCCTGAACATGAAACGTTTAATATGTCGTTGACTTGCTTCTTTTCGTTAACCTGCAGTCAAGCCTGGATTGACTTCTCTCCGCCGTCTTGTACCGACCGGATTTTACCGTTGCTTTTCTGTTGTTGTTTGTTTTTTTCTTTTTAAGTACGAAGCTTAAAAAGATAGTTTATTCATCGCCGCCCAAAGATCAACCTCCCTTGATCAACTGTTATGAAAAAAACAACTAGTATCTCCACGGAGAACGTCCCTTACAAAGCATTATTCAACAATAAATGTGAAACAATAGCCTAGTTAAAAAAAAAAATACTCACACGACGCCTATGCAACAAAAGATACTGGTTTGATTCTGTGGATCAAAGTGCTATCTAACAAGAATAGGTAAAGATTATTTAACTTAATGTCTCATAAGAGAAAAAGGGTAAGAGGAGTGGCTTACAATATTATCCGGGGATTGATATGGTAAGAGCTTCTGGCGTCTTTGTACCAGTGGCGACGCTAGGTGAGGCATGGAAGCATTTGCTTCCAAGAGTAGGTTCTGCCCCCATTTGACCCCCCACAACTAAAATTTTGAAAATATACTGAAGAAGTTAATATACACAGCCCGTTGGTTAAAATGTGAAGAGATCTTGGTTTCCAATCCAACTTGACAACAAATTTGAAACAATCCCTCTAAGCACAATTAACATCGGTTCCTCCCAAAAGCCGTGATTGCTTTGCTGTATTCTGAATATAATAACACAAGTTTAAAGTTTAGAAAAGCCAAACTAGGTACCATTTAATATAATGTTATTTTTAACACAGTGATTAACTTATGGAATGAATTACTAATGGGAGTAGTAGAAGTTCAGTATTTTGTTGTTTTCTCAGGTGCACTGGTTTCTCTTAAAAATAAACAGGTGGATTCTGCAAAATAACAGAAGGTCTAACAGAAAATGTACTACAAAGCGAATCTAAATTATTTGGCTTAAACTGAGCTTGAAAAATGAAAAAGACTGAACACAATTTCAAAAAAAAAACTTTATTCAAGTTGCAAAAACAATTAAAAGAAAGTATTAATAAAAGACAGCACTTCTACTGGAGAGTGTGTTTGCGTTTTCTTATAACAAAGCCACATTGAGTTATCTGTTGAGTCCACCAAGGAGAATCGATCACTGATTGCAGGGTTGTAAATCCGAAAACTTATCGTTACACTAGCGGGGCACTTTAGTGAATGGAGTTTCCTGTATATCTATAGAGGTGTGTTAAGAATAAGTAGTTCAAGAAACTGTTCCAAAATATTCAAGTAGAACATTACATATCAAAAACTGTAACGCTGTTCTTTTTAAGGCACATGTGCTATCCCACGTGATGATCGGTTATTCCTATTGGAAATTAATGGTGGTCATATCTTAAGATGGCCTGACGCTACCAATGGAAAATAATAAGTAAAACTGCATAGAAATCTTTCACCAGGAAAAGCACTCATGCCATCTTAGACGAATGGCCCAGAACAATATGTTACTAGAAGTAAGTAACTTAGCAACTTCTTTGACGGATGTGCAACTTGTATCTGCATAAAAGAAAATTTTGAACAAAAAATCTATATTAAACAGGAGCATAACAAACGTGATATACTAGCATATCATAAGAAAAGTTTAATGGTTGATTTCCTGAAAAATAAAGGGTGGGATTAAATGTTTACTTTTCTCGAGGATGGGTGTGAGAGGATAATCTCAAAAGGACCTAAATCAATGGTTCTTTCAGTTGTATATACAAAAACTTCATCATTAAAAGAAAACCGTGATCTTACAAAGAAAAAAAACCCAAGAGTGAACATCCCTCTTAAGATCTTAGATAAAAAATTCCAAGAAAAATGTAAAGTTGTTTGTTCTTTTTAGAGAAATTTAAATTTTTCCCTAATTAATTTTGTTAGTAAGTCACCAACTCTTCAAGTAATCTGAAGTACCGAAATAAGATAAAAGTTTCTATTGATCAATATTTATTGATAAAAAATTTTCTATTTAACTAATCAAATAATTTTAACCTAGAAGAATAAACAACACCTCATATGAAAGGAAAAAAAATCACTGACAGCTTTTTTGCTACTAATCGCGTTTAATTAAAAATCTCGAACAAATCAAAATTATTTAATTTTCAAATAAAGGTAAAGCGTTTTGACGCTGATTACTACGTAATATTAGTAATATCAGTATATAAGATGAAGACGCTTTTAAACAATGTAGATACGATTAAATATAACTTTAAGTATTAAACTGTTTGTTTGTTCTTGAAGTTAAACATAAAGCTATATACGTCGGGTATATTGCCCGTCTAACCATTCCTATCGAAACCAGGTTTCTTATTTGGTTTGTTTTGAATTTCGCGCAAACTTACACGAAGGCCATCTGTGCTAGCCGTCTCTAATTTTGCAGTGTAAGACTATAGGAAGGGCAACTAGTCATCACCATCCACCGCAAACTCGTGGGTTTCTCTTTTAGCAACGAATAGTAAGATTGACCGTCACTTTATAACGCCCAAAGGCTAAAAGAGCGGGTATGTTTGGTGTGACGGAGATTCGAACCTGCGACCCTCAGATCGTAATTTTAACCACTTGGCCATGTCGGGCCACCAGGTTTCTAGCGTAGTAAGTCCACAGACTTATCACTGTGCCACTGGGGGACAAGAATGAAATGTTAAATAGCCAATGTACAAAATAAGTATCTGTATCATTTTTAGATTTTTCAGTCAAAAGAAGAATGCAAGATCCAGACCATTTAATGATAATGACAAGGTTTTATTTCTTTGATAACTAACCTTACAAATTTCACTTACTAATCTTACGTTCACCAAGTAACAGGTTCAGCTTCACAAATAATACGAAATAGTTACTTACATAATAATTTTCTCGTATCTCTAGTATTTCAACGAAAAGCAAATTTAATGTTCATAAAACGGAACTAAATGATTAACTGGCTGATAGTTAGAGGTAATGTGACTAATAAATTCGTTAACCCGATAGTTAATCATCATCTCTTTCGTCTTTTCTCGTTTTATACTGCTAAAATCGTTGCCTAAACTTTTATAAGGTTCTAATCATTAAACCACCCCCATTACATGATACCAAATATTTCAATAGCCCAACGAAAATACGAATAACTAAACAATAAAGAAAAAATGTACCTTTAAAATGAAGATATGAGCTTATTACATGAACTACTACAGTACCTTTAAAATGAAGATATGAGCTTATTACATAAACTACTGCAGTATAAAACGAAGATATGAGCTTATTACATAAACTACTACAGTAAATTGACTCTTCTAAAACAAACAACAATAAAAAGCTCCTATCTCATGACTACTCCGATAACATTAAGTTGCTAAAGAGTCTAATCTAGTCTAAGCTTCTTATCCTTAATAGGTATTTATTTAAGTAGAAGTGCAATTGACATTTAATGGTGAGGAAGGGTGCAAGTATAACTCTATTATAATAATAATATATTTGCCCCACCCAAAATATTTCGCCATCTCTTAATATTTTAACCTCGAAGCAGTACTTCAACTTACTTGAATAGTCAGATGTTTAAAATTCATTTCAGTAACACTTTGTAAGAACCCCTATAATTAACGAACCGTTAGACTAAAAATTAGCACGTTATAAATCCCTAATGAATATATCGTTGCTCCATAGGACTGTGCTAAACACAGATCGTATCACTTTTTCTACTGATTAAACAGTGTAAACTTTGCACACATGGTAATATTGAGATCCTCTGTAACATTTCCTCTTTTGCGCCTGTCCACAGTTAAGCAAATAATTTTATTTTTTGATCGATTCTTTCTTTTCATTTGTAGTGTTCTTTCTTAATACAAAATTATCTCTACTTTGTTTCTTTAACGTTTATTTTTTATTTATTGTAACATAACTTACTCTTTGATCGCTATTCTAATTTCTTTGTTCGACTTGCAATCTAACGGTCACGTATTAGAATCGACATCCCACCAAAACATGCTTGCCCTCTCAGCTACAATGTTTCGATCAGTCCCACTATTCGTTGGTAAAAGAGAAGCGCCAAGAGTTGACGGTGGGTGATAATGACTAGCTGCCTTCTCTCTAGTCTTGTACTGCTAAATTAGGGACGGCTAGCGCAGATAGGTGTTTTGTAGCTTTCTCAGAAATTCAAAGAAACAAACTTTACGTTGTCTTTGTAATTTCTCATTGATATATAATTTTACTTTCTCATGTTAAAAAATGAGGAGAGATAATTATGTATCTGACCATTTTGATTAACTGCCTAAATTTTTAATTACAAAAATCTGGTGATTTTCTGCTACAATAGTTATCGCCAACATACCCTGTTTTGTTACCACTATCAGAAAATCAATAACTAATTTACCAGGAAGCTGCCTTTACAGTAATGAAAACTTCTTTTAATAGATGCCGCCACTTTTATAACACCATTACAAATATAAAATTTATTTACTTTCGACATTCATCGACCACTGCCTTATTTTTTTAATTTCGCGCAAAGCTACTCAAAGGTTATCTGCGTTAGCCGTCTTTAATTTAGCAGTGTAAGACTAGAGGAAAGGCAACTAGTCATCACCAACCACCGTCAACACTTGGGCTACTCTTTTATCACCGAATAGTGGGATTGACCGTCACGGCTCGGCATGGCCAAGCGCGTTAAGGCGTGCGACTCGTAATCCGAGGGTCGCGGGTTCGCATCCACGTCGCGCCAAACATGTTCGCCCTCCCAGTCGTGGGGGCGTTATAATGTGACGGTCAATCCCACTATTCGTTGGTAAAAGAGTAGCCCAAGAGTTGGAGGTGTTTGGTGATGACTAGCTGCCTTCCCTCTAGTCTTACACTGCTAAATTAGGGACGGCTAGCACAGATAGCCCTCGAGTAGCTTTGTGCGAAATTCCAAAACAAACAAACAAACAATTGACCGTCACATTATAACGCCACCACGGTTGAAAGGGCAAGCATGTTTTGTGAAAGTAAGCGAAATTTGTTAGGCTTGTATACAACTACAAAAAGTCTTTTCTTTCATGCGTCTCGCTAATAAACTTCCCGACTTATAATACTAAAATCTGAGTTTGATCCCTGCGTCGGATCCATAGTTGATAGTTTATTGTGTAGCTTTGTGCTGAATACAAACAGATAATTTCCTTTATCAAATATTTTATAATGCATTACAAAAGCTAAGAAATAATTTTTAATGAACATCAGAAATTATTAACTTTATCCAGAAACAAGAACTGTATTCTGAAAAATTATTGAGTACTATATATTTTCTCTATATAAAGCCACAACTTAAAATATTCAAACAAATCTAGCTTTGATACCTAAAACTCGGGTATATATATATATATAATTTCTTTGTCTATAGAAATCAGTAAAACATCAGAGTTGTTTGAACCACTCAAAGCGGCCTGGCATGGCCAGGTGGTTAAGGCATTCGAATACCCGTTACACAAACAAAAGTGCTCGTCCTTTCAGCTTTGGGAGTATTATAATGTGACGGTCAATCCCCCTATTTGTTGGTAAAAGAGTAGCGCAGGAGTTGACGGTGGGTGGTGATGACTAGCTGCCTTCTCTCTAGTTTTACACTGCTAAATTAGGAACGGCTAATGCAGATAGCCCTCGTGTAGCTTGGCCCGAAATTCAAAAAACAAACAAACAAACAACTCATAGCAAAAAGTTTTAAATTACCTAACTTTTTTCAATGCATGCATTTTTATTTTGGACAAACATGTAACATAAATAAATTATTAAGTTATTTACTATGATAAAATAAAAACCCATGACACTGAAAACAGTTAACTTCATCTTCACTAATATTAAGTGCAATTAAGAAGTAGGTTAAAATCGCCAAGTGTTTATATTTTTATTTTAAGATGATGATTTTGTAAGCTGTGCGATCTACCAAAGAGCGCTCGCTAGCTGGAAACATCATCCTCTTAAAATACAAATATGGATATTAGCTGTACGAGCTGAAGAAAATGAATATGTCGATACTTCACCCTCTTAAAATATAAAAACTTGGCATTTTAAAAAATATTCTTTAATTTCGATGTCTTTATTACCTTTGCAGTTAACTGTATATTTCAATATTAAGTGCAATATTTTCTTGTTTTTCAGCATTTCTAATGCATACTGGACAGATTCAAAGATCATGGAATAAATTGAGAAGAAAATTATCTTTACTTTCAGATAATAATAAAATAACTTTTTATTTCGGCCCACGTTTCGTCATTGTGGCTTCGTGGAGATTAGTAGTAAAATATGTAATAAGTACAAATGCAGATACTCACCTACTGAAAAGTCTGCATTTCATGGAGCCTAATTGTCTCTAAACATTTACTAAACTTAGTGACCTTTTCAAAATTAATTTTAAGTGAATGAAGTTAATCTGAATTTCTTTTAGAGTGTCAATATTTTTATAAAGCTTGACACTCGAATAGATTTGTAGATTTGTTTACTAAACTCCTTAGTGGCATTATGTATGGGAATAAACCTAGCATGGTTAAGGCGTTTGACTCGTAATCTGAGGGTCGCGGGTTCGAATCTCCGTCGCTCCAAATATGCTCGCCCTTCCAGCCGTGGAGGCGTTATAATGCGACAGTCAATCTCACTATTTGTTGGTCAAAGAATATCCCAAGAGTTGGCGGTAGGTGGTGATGACTAGTTGCCTTTCATCTAGTCTTACACTACTAAATTAGGAATGACTAGCGCAGATATACTGCGGTATGAACAATGAGAACTACCACACCAATATTAGGAGACCAACGCACAATGTCATCTTTCGTTGTTGCAACTTGAGCTGAATATAGGAGTCTTAGTGTATCAGCTGCTTCATATGTTCACTTCATTCGATATCTTAGGGTATCAGCTACTTCATATGTTCACTTCATTCGATATCTTAGGGTATCAGCTACTTCATGTGTTCACCTCATTCGATATCTTAGTGAAAGTGAACGATTATGCTATTTATTGAAAATTAGCTGTTGATATTGTTTCTCTTGTTCTAAGCATTTCAAACATAAGTCCATAAACAATTGTTCCTAAATACATTTTCTGGTACAAATTTTGTTTGTTGCAGAGCACAAAACAACACAACAGTTTTTCTGTACCTTATCCATCACTGTTACATAAACTCGATTTTTAATAATATTAGCCCTCAGACTTTCCTCTGAGCCACATGGTGGAGGATGGCTCAAATACACTTCACGAGTTTTAAATATAATTAATTACTCACCATTGAGTAACAATGTGACATATAGTTATAAAAGGTGATATATACAATCTAAATATTTGTAACAGTAATGTACAAATATTAACTTGAATCATTAGTTTCTTCAAATTAAAAAATAGAATCTCGCAACATGGTTAACTTAAAAATATATTGCAATTTGTATCATTTCTGACGTCCCTTGCAAGACGTTCTTTACATTTTATTTACCCAGACGCAAGGTGACCCTGCCTTTAACCTACTCCTAAGATGTTTGTCTTTCAGAACAGTATGCCAGACCGACATTGTTGAGGGTGTTGCTACTTCAAAAATTTTTAGGCTTGGCTCCCAGGCAATTACTGGTATTTTTCTAACACTGTGTACAACAGTAGTTTATAAATATTGAGTCTGGGTAATAGGAAGATAAATAAATTATAAATGTTTTAAAATTTTTCGGTGTGCTGGACATTTCTAATCTGGTAGACTGTATCATGATTGGCTCGTATGTAAAGTTTCGTACAAATCTTAAAGTGGTGCTTAATCTTCCTGAGAAACGTGCAAAATTCAGTGTTGCAGAATTAGCTGGCGTATGGGAGAGTTAATAAAAAACACATTTGACTATAGGTTCTAATAGTCTTAAGGGTATAAAGGTTTTACTAGAGCCAGACATATGTATATACACGCGTTAATTATTTATTTAGGTTAGCAAGTAAAACATTTATAGATAATTATTAATATATTTTTGTCATATATAATGAAGGAGATTCGAATAAAAAGAATTTCTAAGATAAGTACTTCTTGCATTTGATACTGAATTAATTTTTAAGAGTCAGCTAGTGAACTAGCAAGTTACTAATTTCTTTTACACCATTAATTACTGGTGGGATCCATATAATGCATGATATTGTGTAATTATGTATTTTTTTCAACCAAATTACTCAATCTAAAGAACTGACTAATTTTCTTTGAAAAAGTACCTAGAAAGTGAAGGATTTCACATAGTGTGATTAATAAGAAGAAAAATGTCTGTTGTGTTTTTTTTTGCGTTTTTCTATGTTGATCGTGTGTTATTTTATAGACCTAATAGGTGTAACAAAACAATTTATTAGCAAACAATATGGTACATAAACTGTCTAAAAAAAGTGTGTACAGAAACCAAGCGAGGCCAATGTGATGCCTGCGGTTAATTTTAATGTTTAAAAAAATAATAATTATTTAAAAATATACAAAACGATAGAAATAAGGACGTTCTTTATTTTCACAAATAATACTATTCATTATTTGTTTTACACTTTTATACGGGCTTCCAGCATTTGTGGTATAGCTTTAATACATTTGTGGACTGAACATTTTTAGGGATTAATAACCTAAATATACTTAGATTAATTGATTCTTATAGTATAATTAATGTATTTGATAAAAAAAAAAAACACCGGATAATTTCGCACAATTAAGTTTTGTGTTGATTCAAAATTGCTCTTTATTGTATTTTCCATGGATTTTTTATATGTTGTATAGCACTTCTGGAAAAACATTTTCTTCTATTTATCAGAAGTAAACTAAACAAAAGTATAATGGATATTGGAGAACTTGAGTTGAAATATTCTACCAAAATATGCACACGACCCGTAGGTTTCGTGCATTGTCGTCTCCAACTCTGAACTACTGAATTGAAAAAGGAGAGACAGTCAGTAGCTCCCACCACCATAGGCATCTTACTCTGCTTTTTGAACCAAATATTAGGATAAACCGTCATTTGTAGAACTCACCTACAACAGAATTCAGATTTCTCAACAACTAATTTACTAAATCACGTCCAGTTTACGAGTGCAGAGAAATACTCTAGTTGACTAGATACGGCACATGAACCTAGTTCGAAAGCTTCAGCGATCCATGAATAAAGAAATTGGAGAGAAAAAACTTTAACTGAGTTGACCGCCTCCTGATATAATATAATAAAGTTCTAACTATGTTACCTTTTTCTAATAAAATTAATCTTCGAAAAGTGTGACTTATTTTTCTGGAAATTTAGAACATATAACCGAATGTATCTCGTCTCAGTAAGAATGATTAAATATTGAAACACAGTCTTGCTTTTTACCAACATTATTGTCCTTAAAAATTAAAACAAAATTTGGTAAACATTTGAAAACTTATTAGACCTTAAATTGTTTGTAAGTATCAATGTATTAATCGTAAGGAATTAAAAATAAAATACAATTAATGTATTCTGCTCCTTTGTAATAAATAGATCATATACATAAGTATGTTTCTTAACACACTAATTATGATAAAAAATCCTTAGTGGTTTATGAATTCATTATTGTTCTTCCGCAATAACTGAAGACAAATTATATTGCATTTACGTTTTATTAATTTAGGTAATGCTAACTGGAGCATATTACATATAATTATAAATAAATAAGTTTTGTCGTTTTATTTGTAATTATATTGTGTTTATATTTTACTATTTCATCAGTCAGAGAAAATTTTTTCATCCTAATTTGAAAAACTCCTCAATCTTCTGTCAGAATATCATAAGAGCTGGATCTTGAAACATTTTCTCTATTTTCCCTATAAAATGAAATAAATACACAATATTAAGAAATAACATGTTTAATTTTCACTGTAGACATTTTGTTTTTGGAGTACATTTAGACTTATCTTACCAAAGGAAACAACAAAGCGTAAAACACTAAAATGTTACCCAATCAAATTGAATAACTTAAATGTTCTATGAGTTGATACATTATTTTCACTTGCCTAAATTTCAACTTACAGCATATGATGCAAGTGTTTTCCAAGACTTTTACAACTAATAGTGATATATGCAGTGGTGATATGCTTATAGACTTTTGTTCCTCAAATGAGCAACGTTCTGAGGTAGTTAAAAAGATTAAAAGACCGTATTTTAAGTATTGGTTGAAATGGAGCATTAAATATGAAACATACTAATATCTCATTATTGCAAAATATCAGTTATATCGAGCCATCCAATTACTCGATAGAAAGCAGAGAAAGTTTATTTTTCATTCAGAATTAACATGCAAATCAGATTTTTTTATATTAAATCAATATCTTAGAACTTCAAGGTTTTTAGTAGACTTACACAATGTTCGTCTAGGGTATGAATGAAAAATTTAATCAATAAAAAAACATATTCTAAACTTGTAAAAATCAAAATAATAATGTAGACAATATGAAATTAAATTTTGTCACGCACGAATATACAATATATATAAAGAGGAGAAACAAAATGGTAAGTTTCAAAATGTATAAAACTCAGTATCAAAATAAAAGACGAACAAGCTGTAATGTAAGGCTATAAAACACGACGACGTTGTAGCTACTCGAGATTAGCAAGTTCACATGCAGGAACAGAGTATACATCATTCATGGTGCAGAATATAAATGCCTATTTAATTATACGATCGCACATGTTACCATTATCCAGAACACATTCTCGTGTGTTTGAACTTGGTCGATGCCCTCACTAACTCAGTCGTTAGAATCGAAATGATTCACTTATTTGGCGTAAAAGCCAACCCATTTACAGCATGGGAAAATTTTAAACGTTATTTATTACGGATGGTAACATTCAGATTGATAGAGATGGCGAGGATCACCCACTTCACCAGGCACATGATTGCCACCTTTTCTTGGTGTCAAACATTCTTAAATGTTGCAGATACCTCAAGATGATAATGAAAATAGGCTGTCGATAATATCTGATACGTAGTACCGCCACTATCAACTAGATAAAACGAAAGTAACAGAAAATTCAATTATCGTGAATGAGGTTGACAATATTTTTATGTTTGATAAAGTAGAAAGTGGCATGTACAACGTATAATCATTTGGTAATGATAAGATATTTAGGATGGGGAATTGTAAGGAGTAGACAACATACATTACCTCAAGAAAAGTTACATATATATATATATATATATCAATAATAGATAAGCCTTGGAAAAGTGCTACGAACACAAAAATATAAATAGTTTACATTACAGCAACATAACAGTGCACTTTGTCTAAAATAAATGGTAATTGTAAAATTTATATAATGTATACAACTTTTGTCAAATACGTCAAATAAAATATAACCATGTTATCGCCCTAACTCCTTGATACTCCAAGCATAGAATTAAACCATAACATAGCGTTCTTGGGGTCTGCGTTTGAGAATATTTTCCATAGTTAATAAATACGAGAGGAAAGCAGGTAGTTATGATAAACAAATAACTTTGAAATATACTGCCAATACAGTTAACCAAGAAAATGACTGATACACTAAAACTGGAAGCGATAATTAAAATAATGACAAAAAGAGAGAAAGTTTGTTTGGGAATTTCGCACAAAGCTACTCGAGGGCTATCTGTGCTAGCCGTCCCTAATTTAGTGTAAGACTAAAGGGAAGGCAGCTAGTCATCACCACCCACCGCCAACTCTTGGGCTACTCTTTTACCAACGAATAGTGGGATTGACCGTCACATTATACACTCCCACGGATGGGAGGGCGAGCATGTTTAACGCGACGCGGGCGCGAACCCGCGACCCTCGGATTACGAGTCGCACGCCTTACGCGCTAGGCCATGCCGGGCCTAAGAAAGAAAGAGAAACACATTCTACTTTCTCTGTTGTCAATTCTGTTGAGCTTGATGGCCGCAAATATATATGTTATTGCTCGACACCAGAGTTTTTGTTGTAAGCACATTACACAAATGACAGTTAATATAAGACCTTACATTTTTTTCGCACACCTTTTGCTGTACGTGAATTTCAACTTTCAAGACCACGTTTAAACAGAAATTTACCAATCTGAGGGGTTCCCAGTTAGAAGGCGTCAAATGTATGCAAGAGAAACAAATACTTTTTTATCATATGACAAATATTTTATTTATGTTTTCACTTTGAAGGCCCTCATCAGTCACGTGTTTCTTGTTCCAGTTGTTCGAGCACAAATAATTTACTTACAATATTTTAACAAACATTCACCTTTGGCGTACGAGATATTTTTCGTACTTTTATTTTCTTTTAATTTATTATCCACTCACCAACTTATCTGGAGATGAGCTTGTATACTCATAGCTAATCATCTTTACAAAAGTGAGATATATGGGAAGGAATTATTTTATACAAAAGCATCTAGGACAGGTACGATTTGTTAGCAATTACTTTCTGGGAGGTGATGGTAGTGGAGTTCATGTGGGATCACTTTGTAAACGTTGGAAATAGAGAGGCAATTTTATGTGTGAAAATATGTTGTTTAGATAGTTTTACATCTTCATGTGGCCCGGCATGGCCAGGTAGTTAAGGCATTCAGCTCGTAATCCGAGGCTTAAAGGTTCGAATCCCTGTCAAACCACACATGCTCGCCCTTTCAGCCCTGGGGACGTTATAATGTGATGTTCAATCCCACTATTCGTTGGAACAAGAGCATCTCAAGAGTTGGCGGTGGGTGATGATGACTAACTGTCTTCCTTCTAGTCTTACACTGCTAAATTAGGGACAACTAATTCGTTCATATAAAGTATTATTAACTTTCCTTAATTTGTGAAAACCAAGTATTTTTATAGCACAGCTTCCAACTTCTTCATTAAACTGCATTTTCAAATATTTGTGAAGAACTAAACGTTAAATGGAGAAAAACGCTCGCCATCCTTATATATATAATACAATGGTCAGTATGGAAAGGTCTCCGGAAAATTCGAGAGTCTGCGATAATGGGGATAGGTTCCAAATAAGTTCAATATGTCAGGAATTTTAATGTGACGAGATTATTCCCATTATGGTCTGTTAACTACATGCCAACAAGTTGGTGAATGATGGATGCTAACTGCTATGAGTTGTTTAGGCTTTCTGGGTGTACAAATCTTGAGTAATTTATACAATCTTCCTTATATTTTAATATATACGTCACTTCTTTTATCTTTGGCTCAGGGAACACGAGCTTGTATTTTAATTACAATGCCCGTGTCAACGGTTTCATCTTTGTTTTGGACTATATTTCTTTCTGCTTCTGGTAATTCTTTTTACTGTTATTATAATTAGAGTTAAGACATGATATATGCGAGATTTGAAGATGAAGATTTAGTTTGTTGAAGGTAAGACAAATACATAGAGAAAAAAATTTAATGCTGTAGATCAAGTAGATTAAAGTTTGTGATGCTAGCTTTTAAAATTAAAACATCCAAATCAGTTTAAGTGTTCTAGACTTAGAGAAACAACTGCATACAAATAAATAAACATAACATGTTATGTTATCTCTTTGTCAGCTGTTTAGCCAGACACTCTTACACAACACCGGTATTTAACATCACCAAGACGGAAGTACCTTATCCAAAACTGGATTGATTATCAAGACAAGTAATTCAGACAAGCTGAACGTGTTCTTCAGTTAAATATGCAAGAAACCGTTTGTCAAGAATGGTATTTATCAGTTCGTATATAATAAATATATTCAACTTATAGTAAACAAAAAAAAACCTTTTAATTTAAATTCTGAGGAAATGAAACTAAAGAGATGGGCATATTTATAAAAATATGTTTTACGTGTGTGTAATATTCTTGGGAAGTAATTAATGAAGAACTGGGGACACATATGGTTAAGTGAAGGAAATATTTATGTAAGTTTTTTAAATCACAGCAGACTATGCAAAATCCTCATACTTAAAACTGAGCATCAGATAAATAATGATAAACAATAAATACGTTGAAAAAGTTATGTTATATAAACGTGAGATTTTTTTTATTTCAGCGTTATAATTCCGTAGATTTACCGCTGTACCAGCGGGATACATGTTATACGTATATATATATATATAAAGGTCAGTTGTCTAGTTTACATGTTTTAATATTTTATTCATTGGTTTACACGTAATATGTAATCGTTTTAAACACAGCAGTGCCTTCAAAACACCGTTTATTTAAACTGTATTCCAATGTCATAATATTAAAACTATAACACAAATACGTAAGGATGAACATGGAACGACGTGCTGTGATAGTTTAAAGCATTGTCGTAAGAGAGGAAATAAAGATTGTGTGAAAAATGTAAAGAAATAATAGAAAGAATAAAATAAAAGAAAGAATAGCAAAATCATGAAATAAAGTTTTGAAATATAACACATACAGAATAATTTAAAAATAAAAATTAATAAATGTGGCAGAAAATTCATGAAAATGAAAGTATTATTACAGAAGCGAGAAATTTCCACTGAAGCCATGTGGATGAATGATCTGTAAAGTGTAAATAAGGTGCAGTTCTCGGCACCCGTGCGGGAAGAGATCAATAGGTACAGATCTCAGAATGACTATTTTGAGGTGTTAGGAAACGTGTTTTTGTCACAAAACTTTTTTTTTCTGTGGAAGTTCAAGATTTCAGTTCTTTGTGTTCACGAAATCTACTGCCAGTTTTACGACTTGTCTCTTTAACGTACAAGAGGCCATAAATATCGCAGGTAAAAAAGGCTTATTAATGAAAAATGGCTCTTAAAACCAGTAATTAAAGTTTTGCAAATTACACAACGTAGTTTGTTACAAGTAGGGAAGCCGGGAAGAGTATCAGTTTGAAATTAGTTACTAAAGCTAACTCAAACAAAGGTATGTCGAAGATGATACTGTGGGTTATAGCAACTACAAGTTTTGTAGTAAAATTGCCAAAGTAGTGAATTTGTGGATTAACTGACATCTGCTAGCCATCAGTCTCGAAGCAATAGCTGTTTTACGTGCTCAATACTCTAATAGTCCACAAGTGCAGCAGATACTGTACTTCACTTCTCTCATCTTGAATGACGTCTAAGTCGAGGCTTCAGTATTTATTGCAACATACACCCCATAGGCAGACATGGACAGTCCTGTCTACATACTTCAAACCAATCTGATTGCATCACAGTGCCAGTATGGTATAGATTTAGATCAATGCAAAGACGTATCTAAGTACATTGGTCCATCTGAGGAGTGTTCTCTTTAAATGTTGTTTTCTCTCCCATAACTGACCTATACCATCTCATACCAGTTTCCAATTGAAACTGCCTTGGTTAGGATTAAGATATTCCTTACACCCAAGTATTGTCTTGTGGCTTCACTGAAAAGACCCTCAATGAATTTGTCCATGATAGTATCCCTTAAGCTGTGACTATCATTGCAGTGTTGGCCTTCTCATGCAATTGACACAAATCGTTCACATAAGTAACCAGATTCTTGGTGATGTTCCTCTTCTAAGTCTTTAAATTATCCCATTAGACTGCTTAGTATAAACTGTGTCTGATCAGCATAGCAGATCATACAAGACTTTTGTCGAGTCCTCTTTCTACTCCTCATTCAAGGAAGGACTGCCAAAGATCAGAAACAGATGATAGACAGCTTGTACTTAAATCCATCCATTTCAGGCAGCCACTTGCTAGAAATACTGCAGGAAATGGTCAAGGTACGTTTTTGCCATTTCCACAAATACTGGAGTAACATGCTTTACCTCACTTACAGAAACCCAAGGTGTTGGTAAAAGCCTCTGTATTGCGAATTCTCAGCTAATACCTGGCTGAAATGCCACCGATGTCATGAGTGCAGAATAATATTCAAAATTATAGATTCTGATAATTGGATGAATCATCGGTCCCTGGTCTATGGTATTAGGATGATAAGTTACTTGTGAAGGTCATCAGAAAGATCTGTTTGAGTCTGAAATTTTGTCGTGAGTAGTTGTTGATGTCACACAGTATGTCTCAGATCACTGTTAGTCTAGATCGGAGCTCAGGCTTTGGTATTCTGGATTATAAAAGTCTTAGACATTATTCCACGATCTCTGCATCCGTTGTATTGAACTTGATCTTCAGGGACAAAATTCCAGGTACCAGTCTGGGTGCTCCAGATATTGACAGATCTTTGTGAGTTTATAGTGGTAGGACATTTAGAACATGGGCAAATGTCCTACATTTAGAAAAAGGCCCTTTTTTAGACGCTTCCTCTTGGCTTTGGTGAGTACTTATACTTCCATACCAAGTCATTCCTTTAAATGTTTTAACAAAATAAGGAATTTCTGTAACAGATTCTATAATTAGAGTTTCGTAATTTATCTTTCTTATCTACTTGTAGTATTTTTGAGATAAGCTAATTTATTTTCAAATATCGGATAGGTCTTCTTAATAAGGAGAGTATCGAAAGGTAAATATACAAAATAATCCGAAGTTGAAAGCTTGACTGAGTTTTACGTTGATAGAAAGTGAAACATTTGTCATTTGTACAAAACAGAAAATAGTGTGTGTACTTGCGTAAATAAAGAGATGGTTGTTCGTGTTGGATCAGTGAGTAGGTAGGCAGCTCTCTTTCTCTGAAGAAAAGAGAGTTCTAAAAAACTAAACAACCACAAAAGTCTGCAAAAATATAGTTTTTTATATAAAAAGAAACCACGTAGTTTTCTTAGAGATAGCGCCAAGAGGTGACTCGTCATTTCTCACAGCATTCGTCAGCTATGACACCAGATGTCATCCACTTCGCAGTCGTTGAGCCTATAGCATTCTCTCGGGAAAAGATGATAATATTTGTTATGAGAACAAAAATAACTGAAGCTAAATAGTTTCAATGGTTTTCTGAACTATGTATTCTTATGAAAACTGCATAGGAAAAGATTAAATGACTTTTTTGAAATTTCTTTTTCATTTAAAATTGTGCAAAATACATATTATTCCCACGTGTATCACAATATTATAGATACCCCATCGTGTAGCTTTGTGCTGAGCAACAAACTAATGAGTCTTCCCATGTGTCCTTAGAATATTTCTTCTGCCCAGGATGTAGCTCTGGCTGATGGAGATCATCCTCCATTAGCACATACAATTCTTCTTGTTTGGTTATTGGTCGCTTGAATTAGATCTGGGATTATGGTACTCTGGATGAAGATAGTATTGGAACTTTATAGAGAACACGTTGAGCTATTCAAACAAGTAATAGGAGTCCCAATTAGAGCTAACTATTCTACTTGTGCTGCAAATTTATATGTATATATATATATTTCTTCTTTTTTTTAGGATAGTTTTATTCAAAATTGCATAAACCCGAACGTTTATTATCACTATTTATCAGGCAAAATTATAATTGAAAATACTTTACTTTTTAATGCACAGGTACATTATTTAGATCTAAAAATTAAAATAATTAATAATGATATTATTCTAAATGTTTTTGATAAAAAAATTATTTTCCAATATACGGCTTACCATCTTTTAATAGTGATGTGCCATACTCTTCTGTTATAAGTATTATTACTTTACAATTATTAAGATTTTGTAAAATTTGCAATAAGTTACAATATTACATTACTAACGTTGAAATGTTAACGAAAAAATTAACACTGAACGGATTTAATAAAGAAATTTTGAATAAAACTATTATTATATTTTATGGTAAATGTAAGAATGTATTAAAGAGATTTTGCTGAAAGTTTCTGGAAAGTATTTTTAGTTTTTAATAATGTCATTTAAATAACTTGGCACTCCCTTTATGCAGTTGAACATCTTATGACATATAAATGCTTGTGTAGTCTAAAAATTGGTAATTACATTGAATTTAATGGGTGGTGGTTGGGAGTTGTAATAGTTAGTTTAGATAACTTGGTTGAGATTTTGTACTTGTCTAACTTCTCTACTGCGCTACCTTGTGTCGTTTTTCTTTATTGTTTTTTTTTTTTCACTTGGGAGAGCAGTCACCTTCTCACAACTGTCTGCAGGCAGTGAATAGCGATATAGATGTGGGAAGTTCTGGGCTTAAGCACCCACATCTCGCTCTCCTAATTTCTAATTTTTGTTATGGCTTTATTTTTTTTTTATAAATTTCTTCATGTGAGAAAGGCTAACGGAGGTTATGACAAATAGTGTATCCCAATCGTAATGTGGTCTTACTTTCGCATTAACTTCCAAAATCCCCGGCACATTTTAAATCCTTATATTTCAACTTATAACCCGTTCTCTCGGGAACCTTTTAACTTGGGTAGCGTTT
The DNA here is from genome assembly GCF_004210375.1 of Tachypleus tridentatus. Taxonomy (NCBI): domain Eukaryota; kingdom Metazoa; phylum Arthropoda; class Merostomata; order Xiphosura; family Limulidae; genus Tachypleus; species Tachypleus tridentatus. Next base: position 92,071,468 of record NC_134837.1, read on the forward strand.
TTAGTCTGATTTTTGGTTAGACTTGTTTTTGTTCATTTGAAAAAACACACACACACACAATTATATATATATATTTATGAACTTGCGTATGAGAAGTTTTTATATGGAATTCCCACACGAGATTACTTTACAAGTTCTGCAGAAGAACATAAGAATAAAAGTTATTAGTACACACGACGTACATGTTAAAATTAACTGATATGCTGACATGCGAATGCATTATTCAATCCACAGATTTGTAGTAGGGATTATCTAATCAAATAGGAATATTTTAATGACTGTTGTTGAATAATTACATTTTTTTTCAGAACACATTTAAAAAACATCCATGTCCAGTTGATAAACGAAACAGGTAATACTGGTTCAAACAATCGGAAAGATTTTCTCAATTCGACATTAACTGTATACATTTTAGAACAAATCTGAAACATGTGTCATATCTGTAGGTGATGCAAAGCTACCTTCTTTTTTCTTTGAATAAGTAGAAACGAATAAAAGATTTCAATGCTTTTTTGTTTATCATAAGATGATCTAACCGACTTTATGTCAAATATTACGAACTCTGTCAGTTTGAGATGTCGAATTGCAATGTTTATAAAATAATAAATATATACGCAAGCTAAATATTTTTTCATCAAAGCGGGAAAAAACTCCTTTTTTTTTCAGAACGAAACTTGAATGCATTGAATGAAGTAATATGTATTACAACACGGGCAGTATAAACCTACATATCACATAGGATTACCACCCACATTCAGTTCATAATGGTTTTATACTTCCTTGTTGAATTTCCCGCAAACCTGTTTAATGAGTGGTTTTGCTGACCTTAATAATTTTTAAAGAAAAAAGGCAGATAGTCAACAGTCCATACCGCCAACTTGTGAGTTACTCTAATCGAATAGTGGGATTTAAATGTTACTTTTATAACGCATCCACGTCCTCGATGTGCGGGAACGCAGCGTGAGCTACGGAATTTCGAAGCCCGATACGCTATTAACTGGCCAAGGCACTGTTTATTTATTTACGCAAGCTTCAGATTATTTTTCAAAATCCTCTGTGAAATTTGTAATGATATAACTGCGATTGAAATCATAATGCCACAAACAGTTTCTTTATCCAACGATATCTTTTGGAAAGTAACAGACAATTTATGCATAGGTAAAAACAAAATGGAAAATAGAAGGAAACCCGCTAATATTTTTCTAAGCTCAATCCCATGTTATGAGCAAACCTGTACAATTAGCTATTCTCATATATTGTAGGAATAAATGAAAAGTTTCTGTATGTTTCCTGAGTAATGTCGCTAAATTCTGAAAACACATCCAGCTTTCATCGGTTGTTTACGGTGTTTGAAACTGGAGTTATCTAAAGTTATGTTTGTGCAACAATTTCAATATTCCATGAATAAAAGGTTGCTGGTTGAGTTCCTACTTTGTACTTCTAATGCTTAAATATTCGATAGAATTTTGAAATATTTCTTCCAGGTCATGAGTCTTTCTAAGTACGAAGCCGACATGCCCAGGTGGTTAAGGCACGCGATTCGTAATCCAAGAGTCGCGAGTTCGTATCCCCGTTACACCAAACATGTTCGCCCTTTCAGCCGTGGAAGCGCTATAGTGTTACGGCCAATCCCACTATTCATTGTTAAAAGAGTAGCCCAAGAGTGGGCGATGGGTGGTGGTGACTGTCTACCTTTCATAGTGCTAAACTAAGGTCGCCTAGCGTAGTTTTGAGCGAAATTCAAAAGCAAAAAATCTCTCTAAGTGAGAATGTGAGAAGTAAAGTCCATGCATAGAAGTTTATTTTATTCTTCCATTAGAAAAATATATCACTGTTGAAATGCACCCTAAAATAAAAGTAAAAATGACTATAAAAAAGTTTGTTATATATATTCATTCAGCCTCCTGAAGTAAAAGAACAATTTTGTGCTCCGCTTCGGAATCAATACAATAGCGCAATTAAACTCGGGTAAAAATAGAAACCCTAATGTCACGTATTTGAAGTTTTATCTGCTCGTCTTTACATATTTAAACAAACCGTAAGCTATTTTCAAGTTATTTTATATGATTGTATACTTAGAAATAAATGAAGTGAGTGTAATTTTCCTACCATTTAAGGGAACTAATAACTGAAATAGCGTTTGAAGGCGATTAGTTACCTCTGTGATTATTATTAGCACAAATAAAAAAAAGCGACATCATAATGCAATTATTTCTTTTCCGGATTTTTTTTTTCCTTTGGCTCATCATATGGGTAATCTGCCAAGATTCCAAATTGTCGTGGAAACGTAATTTATAATTGGTTTATTCGTCTCACTACAGGCATTTTTATCTTTTAATTAATAGCAAAAACAATATACATACATCTTTGTTATTGATTGATCTTATATCATAGCTGACCTTCTATAAAAATTATCTGTGAGTATAATCACCTGTTGTAAACAAAGCTTTCTATCCATGATGCAATTTTAAATAACGATTTTAAAGCCTAAATATTAAATAGCTTCACTTAAAACGCATTTTGTGAGAAGACAAGATTAAAAGTGACTGAAAAAAATGCTTCATTCAGACCTACGTCTTTATATCACAAGCCTGCTTGGCTTTTGTCACGCATCGGTCCAACCAGCGTACGAAGTATAATCATACCCATTCTGTTTCGTATTCGAATATTTTTGTTGTTATAATGAAATTTGAACATAACAGTTTGCTATATATCGTATGACGTATTAGTATCTTGTATGAAATCTTCATTCTGTCCTATCCATTTGTATTATGTGGTACGAGATGTGATTTGTGTAACATGTTTCCTTCCACACAGTCTTTACCTTTCACACGATTAGTTTTTGTATTTCAGATCGGCTGGTATGGGTATTAAAACTTTTATTGATAAGTAGCAAACAACTGTTTCGACCTTCCGAGGTCATCTCAGGTTAACAAAGAGAGTTTGCAACTGACCGGGCCCGGCATGGCCTGGTGGGTTAAGGCGTGCGACTCGTAATCCGAAGGTCGCGCCAAAGATGCTCGTTCTTTTAGCCGTGGGGGCGTTATAAATGTGACGGTCAATCCCACTATTCGTTGGTAAAAGAGTAGCCCAAGAGTTGGTGGTGGATGGTGATGACTAGGTGTCTTCCCTCTAGTCTTACACTGCTAAATTAGTGACGGCTAGCGCAGATAGCCCTCGAGTAGCTTTGCGCTAAATTAAAAAAAAAGCAACAAGCAACTGACCGTTGTCGGAAACGTGTCTTACGAATGACAGTATAAACTAGCACGGGATTGTAGGGGGTTTTACAGTTGGAAGTCGCGTTATTAACATGTTAATGTACTGAAAGTATAAAATGAAATTTAAAGACAAAAAACTGGAAAAATATTTTTTATATTTTAAGTTAAGTGTTTTTGTTGATTAAAGAGGTTTATTTTTTATTAAAAACGTTGGTCATATAACAAAAAAAAATTAATTCAGAAACAATTTATCTTTTAAACTGAATCGACATTTTTACTTTCAAAAGTCCAGTCGATGCAGTCAAACGTCGGTAAAATCCTCATTGAGTCAATAAAATAAGTTCCTGGCGCATTCATGATAAGTTTCATGAAATTGGTTTCAGCTTAGACAAGGCCCGACATGGGCAGGTGGTTAAGGCAATCGACTCGTAATCCGAGGGTCACGGGTTCGAATCGCCATCACACCAAACATGCCGTTTCAGCCATGGGCGCATTCTAATATGACGGACAAACCTACTATTCGTTGATAAAAGAGTTGGCGGTTGGTGGTGATGACTAGCTGCCTTCCCTCTGGTCTTACACTGCTAAATTAGGGACGGCTAGCGCAGATAGCTCTCGTGTAGCTTTGCGCGAAATTCGAAACAAACCAAACCAGCCCAGACGATCTCACACTACGTCTTTACTTTAGGTTTGTTATTCCAACATTCACTAAACTTAAGTTTCAGAGCATCACCCCCTCACGGCTCTCTTGCATTCATTCCGTCATTAAAATCGTAATGGGATACAGTAATCTTACTATTTTCTCTGTATAAATACATTCTGGCTTTTACGACTCTTCCTGTTTTGAGAAATGTGACGCCCATCGGCTTTTATATAGCTTAGATTAACAAATAGCAGTTTCTATAGATATATATATAGCCATGGTGTTAATTTATAAAAATCATTAAATGCAAGTTCTGATCTGTCATAAACTTATATATGTTACATCACGACTATTTTTGGCTTATATTCTATTTTATCAAGGTTCCATAGTACGTGATGCCATCATACAACTGTTTTTGTTTGTTTGTTTGTTCTTTTCAAGTGATGATGCTTTGAATATTAACTGAAGAGAAACATGTCTTTGAAAAATTATGTTAAAACTTCTTTGACATATCCTATTTTTATTTGTACACTTTTTGGAAGTAGGTATCAAAAGGGTTGTTACTGTGTTTGCAACCTCTCCCATTACAGACATTTAATACGCATACTTTACAAGTTGACCACAATTTAATCATAAAAATCCTAATGTTTTATTGCAAATCAACTGAGCTATAAATGTCAAAAAAGTACCAATTTGATGACCTGTATTCTTGTATCATACCTGCCATCGACTCCATAAAGGATTTACTCAAAGGTCATTGAAAAAAAAAACATCGATTGAGGATTTATTAACTTGAAGTTAAGCACAAAGCTACATAATGGGATATATGTACTCTGCTCATCACAGGTATCGAGACCTGATTTCTGGTGTATTATGACATACTGCTGTGCCACTGGGAAGACGATAAAAAGTTGGGGACTGTCGTGTTTCTCCATCGGCATTTCATTTGAATAAGATGTACACTTAAATCTAACATTATCGACCTTCGATTGTATTACACAAATTCTTATCATCATTGGTTAGCGAACTAATAATAATTGAATAACTGAGGAAAGCCATAACTGCAGGGTGCACTTTTAATGTGCATTATAAAGTCAATAGTATTTTGTAATATTTCTAAATTGAATTATATAAAGAAGATAGAATGTTTAGAAACATTTGTTTAACAGCATCTCTATTGACACTAAAATAATATATTTGTGAATATTTATTTAATTATGTATTATTATATTAAAATTCAAAGACTGCTAAAACTTTAATGACCTTAAATGTTAAACTCGTCAAAGTACGTCAAAACTATGTGTTTTCTTTTCTGTAAATATGTAATACTCGAAATCACATCAGAAAAGATAAATCTTTAATATAAATAGTTTTTAACTTATACAATTATAACGGAATGTACAACAAATTCCTAGGAATTGTGAAACGCCCCTAATTAAATATGGTTTTTGGTAGTCCCCCTGTGGAACTTCGGATTCAGAGGTTCGACATAGCAGATATCCCGATGTGGCTTAATTATAAGAGAAACACACAAACATTTTTTGATATTACTGGATTTTTATTATCAATTGTTTTCCATACATATTAATTCAGTGAATAAAATGCAGCATAGTCTCATCTTTATTGTTATATAACTCAAATCACTAAAACTCATATACATCATGAATAAACGTCTTGAAAATGAGAATAACAACTGTAAATCTACTAAAATATTACATCCTATTGATCACGGGAGGGCCCGGCATGGCCAAGCGCGTTAAGGCGTGCGACTCGTAATCTAAGGGTCGCGGGTTCGCACCCCCGTCGCGCCAAACATGCTCGCCCTTTCAGCCGTGGGGCGTTATAATTGTACGGTCAATCCCACTATTCGCTGGTACAAGAGTAGCCCAGAGTTGATGGTGGGTGGTGATGACTAGCTGCTTTCCCTCTAGTCTTACACTGCTAAATTAGGGACGGCTAGCACAGATAGCCCTCGAGTAGCTTTGTGCGAAATTCAAAATCAAACAAAAACAAACATGATCACGGGAGGGTGTATGAATACGCCCGGTATGGCCAGGTTGGTTAAGGCATTCGACTCGTAATCTGAGGGTCGCGGGTTCGAATCCTCGTCGCACTAAACATGCTCGCCCTTTCAGCTGTGGGGACGTTATAATGTAACGGTCAATAGCACTATTCGTTGGTGAAAGAGTAGCCCAAGAGTTGGCGGTGGGTGGTGACGACTAGCTCCCTTCTCTCTAGTCTTACACTGCTAAATCAGGGACGGCTAGCGCAGATAGGTCTCGTTTAGCTTTGCGCAAAATTCGAAAACAAAACAATGTATGAATACAATCATAGAAACATGCACAAAAACTCTCTAATTTCATTAGACGTAAGAAGTATTAATGTGACTATTTTTCTACAGAAGACAAATAAATGATAAACTAGGTACAGGACAATACCCGCTCAAATCCAGTGTTGTAGCAGTCGCGCATGTAATTGAGATTTAAATCACATTATGTTCAATCGTGTAGTAGCATTCAATTATTTTGTGCTAAATTCAGAGCTAGATGTTAGTTCTGATGCATTCAAATACGCACAAATAGTTTTACATAACTTAGTTAAGTGCTGGTATTAAACCTACGTGTATTTAATATTTGATCGTTGAACATCATGATCAATGTAAAAACTCCATCGGGTATTCATACATAAAATATCTGTATGGGAAATAAAACGCTTTATTGAAGCAGTTATGTTTTATGATAAGTGTTAAATACAAATGTCTGATCGTGACATGCAAACTAGGCTTAGTGCCTAACTATGGTTGTGAAGAAAAACAAACTTCTTAAAATCAAGGAGGTGTGGTTCATCGTTGTCGTGGCGCCAAAAGTCATGCAAAGGCTTTCATTACATTTCCTTTATATTTTCCTCATAACGAGACTAAAAATGTTGGTTAAAGTAATCATCATTTTTTAAGTTGACATTTGGTTTGCCTCATTGGCTCAAATAGTGTTTTATTCCAACTGAATAAAACTACTAAAAGTTCATGCAATTCATGCCTATATTTTTAAGTTTTGTGATACAGCAGACATAGTCTTTTACTAGTAGTTTTAGAATATTCATTCTAAAATATGAATCTAGGACGATTTTATATATTTAAAGTAATCACCATCAATCGGATCAGCCCCTTGTAAATAGCTATTTTACATTAAGATTTGTTAACGTGATTGTATGTTTTAATATCTTTACTTGGTTTGTGACGTATCTACTGTTATATATTTATTCTAATAATTATGTTTGTTTTAGCTTAATGTATATTTTGAAATACATATAACGTATATTGTTAAATGCGTATTGCCAAAGTCCCGCCTATTATCTAAATTTATAGAAGATTCTCGAATGTAAGAATCAACTACATATATTTTATGAAAACTGTAGTGTATCTTTGAATGTTGTTGTCGACTGAACTTTTGATAACCTCACCTTAAAAGTTTATAAATCAACGCGCCAAGACGCAGTATATTGTTGTTGGTTCACTGCAGCTTGTTTTCGATACAACGCTAAAATCAGGGGTTCAATTCCCCTCGGTGGGCTGAGCAGATAGCCCTTTGTGGTTTTGCTATAAGAAAAACACACACACACACACACATTGTTTTCGATAAACCTCGAAAGAGGCAATGGTGATTAACGTTTATCAATCGGGAAACCACGATATTTGACTAGGAACGTTTATAAATTTCGAACATTACAAACCATTTAACTTCGAACGTTAGTATTTCTACGAATATATTAGATATTTTATTCGGGAAAAAAATCACGTGTGAAGAAGCTAACTAGCTTCCCCTCAAGCAAAGTATATCTATAAATTAACGCAGAATTAATTCGCTCATCGTGATCCATCGATAGATTATTCAGTTCCAAACCAGATAGAGGACTAATTATCATTTGTAAGTTTGTAAAACGTATGTAGAAGTCATTATTTGAAATAACCGTTATTATAAATACAGTATTACTGTATTTTCAATAAACTACAACCAAAAGTATTGTAAAATAAACAACTTGGCATATCAATAAAGTGAAAGGTAATGAAAAATGTTGTTTCCGATAAAGACTAAACTTCCTGAAGCATAAAAATAAAAGATTCGTTTAGCAAAAGTACTATACGTAATTCGTAAATGTAGTAATACGATTAACAGAATAAACCAAATTCGCAAAAACAGTAAAACAGTTTTATTAATATTAATATTAATAAAATAACATTGTGGAAACGGTAGCATGAAGAATAAGTAACGAGTTGAAAAATCTGATGATAATGGAAGGAAATATTCCTCAGAAGGTATCTCAGCTACAGTAAGAGAAAACAATTTTTTTTTCTGTAAATACAAATTCAGAGAACTACATTTTTTTCCATAATCTGTTTGAGTGAAAACTTGGCTTTTGAAAAATTGATATATTAATAATTAACTAAATGCTTTTGTATTTTTATTGAATCTATTTTGAATTTTAAAGTAGGCGCAGATTTTTTTCTGTTTAATCATGATCCCTTAGTTTGTTATCTCTCATCTAAGGTCTTCTGGTGCCCCTGACAAGATACTGATATGGTATTTTTATTTGCATAATTTTTATATGCATATGTGTTCGGGTCCAATCCCCGTTTCACTTTGTTCGGTAAGCCAAGCCAGGTGTGGCCTGAAACCCGTACAAGGAGCGCCAAGGAACGGCAGCTAGATTTCTCAGATAACACAAACTGACCAGGTACCTGAAGTAATCACGGGCGTCTGAAGTGAAGTGAGAAATTACGTGCCCATTCATAGAGGTGGAAAAACTTTGACGCTCAAGGCTCATTTCAAGGACTGTATCAGAATGAAAGTATCAGCTTATGATTTGAGAATTTTTTCACCATATTTCACACTATTCTTCTAAACTAAGTGTCTATCGTTTTCAAACCCTTAGAAATCAGCATCTTTATATGACAAATAAGTTTATACTATGTTTTTGTATTCTTTCTTTTTATATAAATGTTTATGGCAAACTTAATTTGATAGAAAGGTCTTTGTTTCTGAAAATGTACATCTTTATTCCGAAAACAATCAACTAGATCGATAATATTAACGTTTTAGTATTAAATTTTCTACTTTTATGCCTATTACTAATACATTAATTCACTTACAAACATTTAGTCAACTGATGTTGGTATATTACACATTTAACAAACGCCCTTCTTAGGGCTAATATACTCTTCAAAAAAAAAAACCCAATAGGGATATTTTTGTTATTTTAAAGAGAAATAAATGTAATAACGTTACAAGCTCAAAGTATGTGATGTTATACGTGTTAAGGCACTGATTGTCAGACCAAAATGACAATAAAAGTTGCGCACTTTGAAAACGGAGGAAAACATCGGATTTTTCACCAAAACGTATGCGTGTCCAATAAATTTGTTTAAGATATCTGCATGTTCTGCACGTGCAACATGTGCAAAATCGCTATAAAAGTGACGGGTTCTCGGTTTCCATAGCTCAGTGTTAAGCCACCGACACGCAATACAGTTACGCCAAGACTGACTGAAGCACAATGCAACAACACCATTGGTCGCTTGAAAGCAGGCGAATCTCGATCAGATGTTGCCAGAGCTGTGAATGTCCACCCAAGCACCATCACAAGGCTATGGAATCGTCACCAACAACATGGATCAACTCGTGACCGTCCACAATCTGGCAGACCTCGTGTGACCATGCCCGCACAAGATCGCAACATCCGGTTACGTCACCTTCGGGATAGGACCACCACTGCAACGTCTATTGCCTCAACCATACCAGGGATGCGTTTATTTCCGATCAGACCGTACGCACCGTCTACGAGATTCTTAGGCCCCATGTGCAACCCATCATGGTGAACGTCAACGACGTTTTTCAACATTACAACGCCCGTCCTCACACAGCCCGACTCACCACTGTCTTCTTGAGACACCACAACATCAACGTTCTTCCCTGGCCCTCCAGATCACCAGATTTAAACCCCATCGAACATCTTTGGGACGAGTTGGACCGACGTCTGCGACGGCGACAACCTCAACCGCAGACACTACCTCAGCTTGCAGCAGCTTTGCAGGATGAGTGGACAGCCATTCCACAGGATGTGATTCGTCATCTCATCGCTTCCATGGGCAGGAAATGCCAAGCAGTTAGTGATGCTCACGGGGGGCATACTCGTTATTGACGTTGAGTGACGTCAAACTTCACCTAGTGAGCGTGGACTTCGCTTTTGCAGACTTTGGATGGTCAGCAGTGAATGTGCAAAGTTTTACACATGTCATACAGAACTGCTCGGAATAAACTTGTTAACAATGTGTCTCATATTTTGCCTTTCTTTTCTTGAAGAGTATATATAAAAACAAGTATGAAGCTGAAATCGAAACTCTTTTTGAAGCAATTTAAAAATGTCCAAAAATGGATTTCTAAGTTTTTGTTTACTTTCTTTTTGTAAGAAATTTAGTTGATTTTTGTTTGTTTATTTTATTTTTTTTTGCAATTAAAGATCATGTTGCAATATGCTGATAGAAAGCCTTTTTCAAATCTTACATCTTTGACTAAATCAACCCTATGTTAAGTAATGGTTGTTCATTTTTGTTTTCAGATGATTTTACTTAATTCTTAAAAAATCTGCCTCATAGTGCAGTGATTAAAGGAGAAAAAATCGCTCAACATGCGATAAAAATACTAATTTTGGAAAAGATTTAATTTAATGTGTATTCATTCTTTACAAAATGGGTATCATAAAGAAAGAAAAGGAAAAATTACAAACTAGCCCATACTCTAGTATTGGGCATACCACAGCATGAAGTAGTAAGGTTCAATGCGAAATTCAGTAATTTGTTTGAAAATGGTTAAGGGCATAAAGCTCCAAACCCCAATAAAAATGTTTTCAACTTGTGTTGCTATAGCCTCAAGAGTTAGAACGAGTAACTCTAGACTACGACATATTTTTATCCTTTAAGAATATGAATATATAAACAGACTAAGTTTAAGACATTTTTGCGTCATTCACGAACAGTGAAGATATGAAACTCCTAACTACTTTCATTATTAGTGTTTTATGTAGTAATAATAGAAGTAACAATCCATCCTGACTTTCATCCATTTCTAAAGCACTAAAGAAATGAAAGTAGAAAATATATTATAATTGCAAACTCTGATAAAATTGTCATCTTAGAGGAAACAGTTTTGAAACATTAAAACCTTCAATAAATGGGTATGTTTATGAAAAATTAAGCTTTAATCCCTTACTGAAACAGGTGTCTGGCTTGAGTAAATTGTTACGCACGATATATGCTGGCTACCCAGATATTTTGTAGAAATTAAAACTCCTACCTCTTCCTTACTTTAAGTGTACGCTTTGCCTTAAAACACGCAAAACAGACTGTGTGTTCTCTCAGAGCTATAATTTGTAGTCTTGGGTCCGTCACTTACATTTTATCTAAATGATTAAAAATACATCTCTTCCCAGTTTTGGGGGAAAAATCTAATTACAAATTCAAAACATTATTGTCTTTTGGAACAAGTTTGAAAATACTGACCTAATTAGAGGTATAATGTTAAGGTTTCATGTTGAATCTTTATTTACCAACGGGCAATATAGTGATACCATAGAATTCCTTAACATAAAAACTTGTGATGGGTGCAACACGTACAGCCCATTTTATGACTTTGTGCTTAACAAAAAAAAAAAAAAACGTGAAAGAAAATTACCAAAATTTAACATATTTTCATCAATTCTCACAGAGACGCTTATCTCTTTTATCGAACTATGTGTAAACAACAATGTAATTACCTGTCTTGGTGAACATTTTAAATAAAATAACAGAATGCTCATGGAGAGTATTTTATCATATACTGTTAAGATTTTCATGAAACAGTTTGAAACTGAATTACTTTCTTCCTTAAACATGATCCTTCCAGAAATTCCGTATTTCCACATTTTATATTTGTTGAGAAATGTTTCTGGCCAAACCAAATAAGTGATTGTGAAAACCTTTTCAACAATTTTAGTCACTTTCAAACTTAATGTTGAATTGAAAAAAGGTTAGAAACTTCTTTTCTTGCATGTTTCCGTAACGAGAAAAAGCAAGGAATCTGTTTTTGTATTTTTCTGATACACACTTTACTTTATATAGCAGATAACGGCCAGCAAATCGATTGAAAATCAACAACAATTTTATATAGAAAACACGAATAATTAAATATGAAGAAGTAGAATCGAATGCTCTTTACTCCAAAACCTGTCTTCCAAGGTCATTTTAATCAAACTATTCTCTGACTTCCTGTGTTCTTAGGGAAATCCGAAGTCCCGGTTCACATAGACATTATAGACCATTTTTGCTGACAGGAGATAATATTTGAAGACAAACTCATTCTAAAGAGAACACACGAATGTGTTAAAACTAGTTTATTTAGGTTTTCTGATACGTTTTTCCATTTAATTTGTTTTCCCTAACTTTTTAATTGATGCTCGCGATATTGTGTTGTTTTTATTATTAAAACCATAAGAACTGATGGCAGCATCATATAGTTGAGAGAAAAGTTACCATTATAATTATCCTTCAACAATATCTTACAAGTGAAAAGTACAACGTCTATTATTAAGGAATAAGCTTTTCTTTTTTTAGTACGATGACCCCCCTCAAGGCATTTTTTTTCAGAGACATGATCATCCCACTTCCCGGAGGACCAGTGGGATCTTGAAATTAAAATTCATAACACTTCCTCTGAAGAACATTATAAGGTACCTCAGAAGCCTTTACTACAATGTTCTCTTTTACAATACATTTAGGGAAACGTGAAAAAAAGATACGGTTTTCATTATTATGTATTTTGCTTAGTGTTTTCAAAGGGATAAAGGCGTAGAAGCTTCGTATTCTACGATGTGAGAATATCTATCATACTATGTTAAAGGTTTGTTACAAAATATTTATGTGAGACCAAATTACGTGACATCTTTTCACCTGCTTAGCATACAAACAAATAAGTATTCGTAAATGTTACTACTGTACAACAAAGTAACAAAGAAATGCTGAAATTTATTATGGAGAAGAAACATTCCAACCTGGTGAAAGGAAACCTATTAATAAAAAAAATAAACAATGATAGCAAACAACCATGTACCTGTAATAGTAAAGTCAAGACCAGAAAACAAATGGGAAAGCATAGTACTTTTGTTCAAACTGATATTTAGAACATAAAAATACCTTTACGGGGGAGTTAAAAGAACATTAATTGTCTAAAACTCTCGTAACTTTACTTATGAATCTTTCAAACAAATAATTTATTTTTAAATTTATTTCTTTATAAAAAATATGTGCATTAAAATAATATGTGATAAATATGGTTGCATTATAACAGACTAACTGTTATAAAAATGTTTCAATAAAATACAAAATTTATAATTAAATAAATTGTTTCAATAACTGGACTTGAATGCCAAATCAGTGGTTGGACTTGCTTACAAATGTCTGAGTACATTTGATATTTCTTCTCTGATATATCTAAGCTATTTAATCACTTTCGCAAGCATTAAAAGATATGGACGTATTATATTAGCTTCAACAGCTTCCCAAATGACCTTCTTACGTTCTCCGAAGTTTCACATTTGTAAATATGAGGTATGAGGGTTTGAGATATAGAGGTTTGTGACACATTAATATATTTAAAATACCATTACCATCATATAGTAAGGCTAGATTTTCGTTCATAGGGACATACTCAATTTTATTCATGATCAGATTTTGTTTTTGTTCATAGTATTACCAAGGCACAGAAGGGTTTATCCCTACATTCTTCTAGACGCAGAAGACAGTGAACAGGATATTCGATGTGCATGGTTCATAACTTGGCATGTTTTGGGTTTTATTTTTGCTTTCTTTTGCTCTCACTGTTTACTAAAAATTATATAATGTTTTATGAGGAATGCCACTTAATTACTTCATTCAGGTATTTTTAAGCTGTGGATACGTTTCTGAATAATAAAAATAAAGTGTACTGTTTCAGTAAACACATACATCAATATTCATGTTCTGACACAGTTAATCATTTCTAATGGTATTCTTATTTTAATGCTTTTCAGTAATTTTGAAACATTACAAGATTATGCAACGTAAATAACTTATGTCAATTCACCTGTTTCAAACGTTCAAACACATTTAACGTTACATTTAATATCATATTTAATATCATACCAGACCAAGAACTAAGGTTCACAATTTTAAGCCTTGATGAAACTTATCGTTTCAAATATAGAATTAAATATGGAAAAGTTTTGTTGAGTACTGTGTCATTTGTCTAATCAGTGAAAACTTCTTCATTATAAGAAACAGCTTTGATGACTGTGGAACATACTACATGTTTCGACAGAATATTAACCTGTTCTCTTCAGATATACCTATAAATTGTTGTTTGTCTACCTAGTGTTATTATTATGCTTCCTTACTAAAGTACTCGAGACTTCTTTATCATAAGAATGGTTTCATTCTGTTCTGAGCAAAGAATGCTGATGTTTGTGTAATTAACTGTTCTATCACACATTTTGTTGCAATGTAGGACTGAGAGACAAGATAATTCGACAATTATGTTAAGCGAAACAAATATTAATATATGTCCTAGTTGACTGAATCATTCACAACTAGTTAGAACACGACTACGTACAGTCATAATATGTAAAATATACCACAAACTATAGCATGATAGTCACTAATTAACCTGAAAACAATTATTGTCTGAAACAAACGAGACATCATGGTTTAATGGTGACTAGAACACAATTGTGTACAATGACAGTGTAACATGTATCATGTTCTGCTGAGTTACGTTTTAACCTTTCTCCCGTTTATATTATTCAGACAGTGAAGGCTGCTGGAGATGGTTTCAGGATGTAGACACATCATTCAGTTTCTTAATATGTAGATATGTTGCTTAAATTTATGCTTTTGTTTCTAAATGCTAAAAAAGATCAAGATTCCTGGAATGAATGTACAGGTTTTTTTAAAGCGTGAAACATTTATATCTTATACAAAAATGACAAATATCAAACGTTTCTTGTTACGTTGGTAATGTAATGACTGCTAATGTTTAGTTAGCTTAGAGTTCGAAATAAGTTCGACAGATTAATCTGTGTGCTTGAAGATTTGTTGATTGGTGATAATTTACGAATTGCAAGAAATCATTTATTAGACTATCCAGTGCATTTATTTTTTGAAGCAGTTAATCTGTTCTAAATTTAAATAAATAAATGTGAATTTATAAAGGTAAATTTTAGTTAGATTGTACGGAAACTTTGAATCTTCCAAAATGTCACGCACGTTTAAAGCTATTATGCTTCTATTATCTTAAAGTCATCAAAGTGAAAACAGAACAAATGTGACCATAAACTTAAACGATGTACATAAAGCTATGCTACACACTTTATTTAATTGCAAAAATTGTTTATTTTATTTAACATTATGTATATAATTTGGATCGTCAATTGGATAATAATTATATGCACTTGAATTTTACGACTAACATATTTCACGTTTGTTTCATCAGTAATATTAGCGAATAGCTCGTACGTGCGAATAATTATCGTTTATTTATAAGTATTATTTTTTAAAACATCATTGAAAAAACTTATAACAAAAACAAATGTGTTAACGTATATTTGATCATGTTTTTATTTCCTCTTTTATCAATGTTCGTTTGTGTACGTGTGTTCAAGTATAAATCAGTGTACATGATACAGTTTTATAAATTACGTATTGCAAGTCGCATGTATGCTATAGGTCTTAGTATAGGGTAGCATGATGCATTCGGATGTCATTTCTATAGCTGAAGTCGCTTTGAACCTATGTTTATGAGGGGTCTAGGCCCTGCTGAGCGATAACTGTCGAGGTTAAGCAGATTTATGAAGCACGCAGTAGAGCAAAAACCAGGTTGGAAAGATTAGCGACTGCAAGGCAAGTGGGTTTGACACCATAGTAACAGGTCAAGATCAATTAACCTAACTTTGAATTCTGCTTTATGGTGTCGAGAACATACAGAATCCCTGCTGATCTGACTTCAACTGCAAGTGTTTCCAACGCGATTGCTTCTAGAATACGGGCGCCGATATTTTCTGTATTTCTTCAATGCCTCATTTACAATCTTCACGTCGACAAGCCGTACAATTGGTTAATATTTATAACTATCAACAAATAGAAATGTAATTTTAATTATGAGGCTGATTCTCTATGATGTTTTCCTTTTTTTTTGTTTTATCCATTAAGAAATCAGTTGACTCTTTTTAAATTTATATTCCGTTGTTTGTTTGTTTATTTTGTGACATAAACGGGTACAAACGCGATAAAAACGGCTTAACAAAGTTTTAAAGGTTAAAAACTGAGGAAAAGCACGCGTTTGATGTAGAAATGTCTTGAAAAATAACGGAGCATCATAATAAATTAACTTTCTTTATAATTTTTTCATATAAAATATAGGAGCTATCGGATTGTTAGCTACGAAAATCATTATACTGTTGCACACACACACAAAACTGCGAAAATAATGAACATTAGTTTAGCCACAAACTAAACCCCACATACCATTCCACCAAAAAATGACAAAAGAAAACCTGATACATCTACATATAAACAAAAAATATGATTGGTAGTTAAACGCTTCTCAGTCTCATTCCACGTACACATTTTCTTTAGTTCCAATATTTGATTTTAAGGTTATTGTGTGAGAATGTAAATTACAGTTTTGTACTTATGTTGTTCTTCCACCGTCGAGACAAAGGTTTGGCCTCAGTGGCACAGAGATATGTCTGAAGACTTACAACACTAGAAACTGGATTTCGATATCCCTGGTGATCAAAGCAGAGATGGCTTTGTGCTTAGTTACAAACAACAACGACAAAGTACAAGATATTGATTTTAGAGAAAATTATCTGCGTTATTTCCTAAATACCTTCATTTATCGTCATTGGCTAAGCTACCAATTTCTTATAGCCAATTCAAAAGGTTGGAAACTTGGAATTTTGTATAATATATATGAATAATATATTTTGTAAGAACTTACTGAACTGTTCTGTAAATATAACAGGTCTTCTTTGTGAGAAAGCCCGCCATGGCCAAGTGGTTAAAGCGCTCGACTCGTAGTTTGAGGGTTGCAGGTTCGAATCCCCGTTACACCAAACATTCTCGCCCATCCAGCCGTGGAAGCATTATAATGTTACGGTCAATCCCACTATTCGTTGGTAGAAGAATAGCTCAAGAGTTGGCGGTGGGTGGTGATGACTAGTTGTCTTCCCTCTAGTCTTACACTGTTAAATTAGAGCCGGCTAGCGCAGATATCCCTCATGTACCTTTGCACGAAATTAATAAACAAACAAACAAACAATCTTGATTCTGAAAGAATGTACGGTTTAGTGCCTTTTTCAGTAGCCTAGGCGCACTTTTAACTGCGAGTACCTTCTTATCGTATCAGTCAATCTTGTTACTCAGATAAAAGCAGCTGCACCGACAACGGGAGCCGCTGACTCAATTTCCCTTTTCCTATCATCAGATCTAAATAAAATATGGCTGACTATACGAGTACCATAAAATGTCGTTTTGATTTAAAACATACCAAATACGTGTACTTATTTCCAAATTTACTCCATTAACTTATTTTATTTTTCGGTTTGTAGTTAAGCACAAACCTACAAAATGGGTTATTTGTCATCTGCGTACTGCGGGTATCGAAACACGATTTATAGTGTTTTAAGTCCGCAGAAGTACTGTGGGAACGTCTTCCAGATATTTTTTATGTACAGACACTTAATCTGTAAATATACTTAATTATCATTATGTTATTATATGTGCAATTTTTTTGTTGATATTCTGTTCGTAAGTTTCAATTATGTGATTTAAACGGCCGTCAGAATGTGGAGTCTTTTGTTAAGCACATTTGCTCAAGCTTCATCATCAGTTATCGTATAATGTTATTTTCTCTTTTTAGTTATGTAATTTGGTAAAATATAAGTGCCACGTATTTCTAACGTGAACTGTCTTCCAATATAATATACTTATCTTTCTCTTTCACTTTGAGTAACATTTGAGGTATTAATTTCACCTTTTTGGGTGGAGGAATTAATGTAAACGTACAACTGCTGTTATAATGCGGCTCTGGTGCAACTCATCATGATAGTTATTCAGTTAGTGTACAAATAAGCAGGTCAAATTTTATAAATATGAAATCTATTTTCTAAGGATTAACTAACAACTCCATAATTACGTGCTACATCGTAAATGTTATGCATTATATCTTGACGTATGAAGATTAATCCATTTCATATTATGATATATATATATATACACACACATAGAAAAATACAGAATACTGTGGGGCGTTATATTGTTTTGGTCAATCCCACTATTCGTTGGTAAAAAAATAACCCAAGAGTTGGCGATGGGTGGTGATGATTAGCTGCCCTCCCTCTAGTCTTACACTGTAAAATTAGGGACGACTAGGGCAGACAGCCCCTCGTGTAGTTTTACACGAGGCTCAAAACAAACAAACATGCCTCTAAATGACCCCTTTAACCTATTGATCTGAGGTTAGAGAGGGATATGGTGGAAGTCAATTTAAGTTGAATATTATTTCAGTAGCAGACAATAAATTCTATCAGGTTGAAAGAAAAACAAATTATTATGACAAAATTTACAGAAGTACAAATGAACCTCATATTATAAATATGTATAGAATCAAAGCTTGTATGATAAGGACTTTTATACTAAGAAGGTTTTCCTACTAATGTTTTACTTCATCTGAATACTGCAAAGAACTGCCACTACATGAGAAACTGCGAAAAGATAATTTTATGTGACGTTTATAACAGCTCCACACTAGTACAGCGGTATGTCCACAGATTTACAACGCTAAAATTAGGGGTTCGATTCCTCTCGGCGGGTTCAGCAGATAGTCTGACGTGGGTTTGCTATAAGAAACCACAAACAAACAAACGTTTATAACAGGCAGCTAGGCCATTCTATAAATGGAGGAATGCATGATTTAGAAGGAACGTTGAAATAAAGGTATATTTGTTTCTCACTTCACATGAACAAAATACTCAAGTGTTAATTAATAAAATCGATATTGTGAATGGGTCTAAGTTAAGTTATAACAACACGAAAGTAACTACACTGGCTTTAATTTCATGGTTTCAAGTCAAGAATAAACCATTCACTTGAAAAGACTGAATAAAAATCATGCACTTTTATTCATAGACATACCATAAAACCTAATAAAAAGCAAACACAGAGCTTCCAATAAACTAGGGGTACACTTAACAGTCAAAATCAAATGGAAGGACTTTAATATACCATCTCTCTACCTGCATGATAAGATAATATTAGGTAAGTTAACAGTGCCAACGCAAATGATGCTGATGATATCCAGATAGTATTCTATTTGATTATCTATGTAAGAGATATTTTTGTTTTTTGAATTTCGCACAATGCTACTCGAGGGCTATCTGTGCTAGCCGTCCCTAATTTAGCAGTGTAAGACTAGAGGGAAGGCAGCTAGTCATCACCACCCACCGCCAACTCTTTGGCTACTCTTTTACCAACGAATAGTGGGATTGACCGTCACATCATAACGCCCCCACGGCTGAAAGGGCGAGCATGGTTAACGCGACGGGGATGCGAACCCGCGACCCTCAGATTACGAGTCGCACGCCTTAACACGCTTGGCCACCTATGTAATAGAACCTTCGGGACTAAGCAAGAGATTAATAAGTGTGTAACAGTACAGGTACTTTCATGACCTACATAAAAAATTTAAGAAGAAAGAAATTTGTTCATAAATATGCATTTATTTTAATTTTGAATAATGATATTACACATGTATGATCATGTAATCATCAGCAAAAAAACTGATGACATTGAAGACTTAAAATTTAAACAGATGTTATATAACTGGCTATACTCCATACATTAGATAAAAAGTAAAATAATCACGAATTTAGTCTGTATCTAAGTTATATATGCATTCTAGGTAAATATATGTTGCCTTATGATTGTAAATTATCACAGTCTCTTTTTATCTTCAGACAGTCCTTGACAAACGTACTTTTACTTACTCCGTTTAGGTTACTAACGGCACTAGACTAGTTAATAAGTTAAACCTCTTTCCAAGAATATGGGTTTACATAATAAGAAAAGGTCATAGCAGATCCAGTAAGAGAAAGAAAAACTTCATTATGTCCAAAATATATCAAAAAACAACAACATTGATCTATTTACAAAAATAAAAGAATAAAAAGCTATGTGTATATACAAATGATAATGTTGTAACTCAAAATATATAGACAAATGGCAGTAACTGGTGTTATTATTTCTACACCGCATTCTTAGACATCAGGTTAAAACATTAAGAGAAAAAATTAAAATTATCATTCAATCATCCGTATTCAGTGAGAAACGTGAATGAAATAAAAATAATTTCTGAAAGTAATACAATAAAAGGCAAGAAAACGTTCACGTATCTTTATGCAATAACAACTCATAAAGTAAACCACTGAAATCACGAAATACGCAAAAAAGAATAGTAACTTCAATTAACAAATAAAAAAATGCATATGCTGTTCAACCCATGTTTGTTTGTTTTTGGGGGGCGGTTTCAGAAACAAAAAGAATTTAATACATCACGGGATATCTTAAACTGATAAACCTTAACAGCTCACTTGTCTAAACACTGTCTAACAAGCAAATATGGTATTGAATGTATAGAAACTACTCTCTTTATAAAGTTACTCTCAATAACATAATACAAAAAATACGTAGAAAATCCTCATCTGAGTAACACGATAACAAACATTATTTAGCATATGCATAATAACTGAGGTAGCATAATACAGCGTGTAGAGAAAAACAATTGAAATACGACAAATCTAAAAATCCATTCAAATTATGAAAGAAATAGTATTTTAAATGTTATCAAGTCACAAAAAGAATATTCTTTAAGACTTTCTTTGTCGTAAATGAATTTTATGAGTAAAGAAATCCTATTAAAACTTACCTTTCTTTTTGAATTTATCAGAAATACCCTAGAAGAAAACCCTTCAACTTACAACTCATAAACGACATAACTTTATAACAGATGAAATCACTGCTAAAAACGTTTAGACTTTTATGTACATTATGATGACCATCAGAACTTAAATATTACAATACACAGAATCCCTTAAGTTAAATTAGCTTAGAAGATGTACCATTTGAATATTGAATTAATTATATTAATAAAACATTGTCACGCTTACATTAGATTTATTTTCACTTTACTGGTCAGAGCATCACACAAAACAAAGTAAAATGAAACTCTATGTTTCGCTTTTTTTTTCACCAGAGAAACATGCGTTTCGTATAAAATGGCACACTGTGAAAAATCAATGACAAATGATAATTCTTTGTATTTGTTAATGACAAAAGCAATAAACAAATATGTACAGAATTTTGATAAAAAAAGCAATTCATAATGTTATATAAGATTTTAACTTTATCACTAAAGAAAGGCATGACACAAAAGGTACAACAAAACTCTTTAAACAGTTTCACTAGAACCTTTAGCATACCACGTCCATGATAAGGTAAAACTTCCTTGTGTTATGCTTATCACATCTTTTATAGCCAATATAATATATGATGAATCCTTGAAATTGTGTCTAAAACATAATTTTTAACCCATATATTATCTACACTTTGTTACTACTGGACAACTCACAATGGTTCCTAACTTGTAATTTCTCATTTCCTAATGCCTTCAGAGTAGGTTTTTATAAACGGAAACAGGCAGACTTGGTTGTCTGGGGTTGTCAGTATGATAACAGTGGTTGAGGAGGCTTGCTTCGACTGTTGTTGGTTCTTCAACTAGAATATCTGATGAATATAGTAACAGCAGTAGAAATATTAACACAGTTGTTAGCAGTTCTACCTGTCCTAAGAAAGACAGGTGAAAATTGTTATATTTATCTAGCTGCACCCAAATCAGGAGTAGAAAAGAAGGAACAGGGGGAAGTAAACTAATTACAGAAGGGATTTAAAACATAACTGAGAATAGTGTAGGAAAGAAAACTGATAACAAACATCTACACAAGACGTCCTCAACTTCAAATGATAGACTATAGAAAAGGTAGCTAGTTAACACTATCCCCTACCACCTCTGGTGCTTCTCTAATCGAATAGTGGGATTTGATCGGAACTTTTATAATGCACCCACAACCCCAAACTAAGGAGTGTGTGTAGAGGAGAGGGGATGAGGGCAATAATGGAGGGCAAACCACAAAGCATCGGATCTACAGTTTGGCATTTTAACCAAAGGTTTGCGATAAATTCTGAAATAATTAGAGAAACTATTTAAAATAAAAAAGTCCAAAAAGCTGAAAGTAAAACTGAATACGAGATATTTATAACTAAGAAACAACTTGCTTAGTGATTGATAAAATATAATTAATCAAAATTAAAGAAGAATAAACTAAATAACTGTTTGGGTAGTTGGTTGTTGTTAAACAAAAAGCCACATAATTGGCTCTCAGTGATCTGATCACCACTGATATCGAAATCGTTTTTTAGTGTTGTAAATCTGTAGACTTACCACTGAGTCACTGGGAGGCAAAACGAAATAGTAAATATATCACGGGTAAAAAAACTTCAGAAAAAGTAACTAAATTTATCAGCCTTCAATGGCGCAATGTCATGTATGTGGATTTACAACGCTATAAGGGGGTTTCGATACACATGATGAGTAGAGGACAGTTAGCCATTTTTAACTACAAACAAACAAATCTAAATTTATTAAAATACTGATAAAAAGATACATATATCAAACAGAAATAAAATGGAAAAGACTTAATTTGCTTCGTACATTAGTGAAAGGAAAATAAACTTACTTTGAATTATCTGGGAATTGATTAAAATCTGAAGTTGGAAATTCTCAGAATCAATGTTAATGTTGTGAAAAGCTAAACAGCATTAAAAATGGCAACTTAATAATTTGCTTTCATCTCTTTATCTGTTTTGGTTCCTAAAAACTATTTTTCGTATAGATACAATATATATATTATTTTTAAAGTACTCTTTATAATGGTTTGTCTTTTATCCAGTAGATGAATGATTACAATGAATAAACTGTATAATATAAATAAACTTTCATGTAGTACAAGTAGCATTTTTAGTCATTTCATAGTGCATCAGGACCGAGTAAAAGATGGATGCTTTGACAATATATCAGGATGAGTCATAGCTAATAAATGAAAATTGTTGATATGATCTAGTCCGACTCACTGCTAAGTTGGACATTTAGCACAATCGGTCCATTGTAGGTAATTTCTGGCCTGGCATTATTATTTCCTATGTGCAGAGGCACCTCACTGATGGGCCCGGCATGGCCAGGTGGGTTAAAGCGCTCGACTCGTAATCTGAGGGTCGCCGGTTCAAATCCCTGTCACAACAAACGTACTCGCCCTTTTAGCTGGATGACTCATGCTACTTTCTGAAGAATTTCAGGAAATGAAACATCTAGAAACTCTTTACCAAGGGACAGTGCAACAGCTACAATTAAAACTTGTACAACTGACTTCTCAATTCTGTTCAACATTCCCCCTAAGGATCAGCTCTACAGTTCAGAGAATGTAACAGTAAAACTGAGGAGATAGTTCAAACTTATTATTAAGTGTTATCAATAGTTTGCTTTAAAATTCATCAGTGAGATTTTACTGAGAACTTAGCAGACTAAGCAGATGATCTATTGTGTTGTTTTGTTCTTTTTTCTGCCTGGGAAAGTACGCGCTGCTATGGATGTGGTGAAGTATAAAGTTATCTTCATAAAATATTGCAGAGTTTGCTAATATAGCAGAATAGATATTACAAGTAGATCAGAAGTACCATTTCGTTAACATTAGTCAAGTTTCAAGTTCAAGTTGGTTACCTCATCAAGCTTATAGATCAGGGAAGGCCAGCAGCTGTTGCAGCTGTAGCTTTGTGTGGTCCCTAGATGGTGTCTTATCGCGTCGGACCTTCTATCTCTAGCGTTGAAGAGGACATCAGAACTACCAAGGTGGGTAGGACCCAGCGAATAGAACTACCTCGAGTATATCACTCCAGCTGGGTTGATGCTGCTTTATATTAGATGCCTTGAGCAACGCTCCAGCTGAGAACAAAGAAGTATTTGCTTTAACTCTAGACTTATAGAGTAATGGCGTGGAACTTCTCGTATCTGTATATTTATCAGATAGGAATCGGCAGGTCTCCTACAGCATGAATGTCTAACATCAGCAGGAGGCTTGAAAACAAACTATAGTCACTGCAGCACCCTTTAGTTCAAACTAGAGTGCTACGGCCTTAAAGATGTAGCAATCAACATGTTTCTGTAGATGTGTTGGCCAGTGATAGCGAAAAATTCGTCTAGATACATGCTGGTTCACGTGCAAGGCCGCAACAATGAGACATTAGGAGATACAAAAATCAGGTGTTTCTTTGTTTGACTTCATTGTGTGTGTTAATTATTTAGAACCATTCATCTTCAGACTTAATGAATGGATGAACCTTTACTTGGACAGTTTATGGTGGACTGCTTTTGTTTCTAATATGCTCAAAATCTTTGTCAAATAATAATACATTATTTCAAGATACTTTGAAATCAGTAAACGTGGAAACCAATACTGTTGCTAAACGTTTGCTATGCTCTTACAAGACTTGGAAGAGTTTACTTCATTCCTGAATATATTGGATTCTATCTCTCAAACTGATCTATTATATATACGCTTCCTGTTTGTTAAACTTTATTCTTAGCACACAGTATAGTTAAATCAATACATTCCTTTACATGAAACTTAATTGGTGACTTTGTATCTGAAAAATTACTTAACTTTACCTATCTCAGACAAGATTAAAATTTTTGTGTTACATTTTGAATACATTAGAATAATCTTCTATTTTACAATATTATGCCTTTTACTTTGGGATATATGTTAATAAATGGTGGAATTTTTTTTTAAGAGTAGCTCAATTCACCTTTAAAATTTTTTTAAAAATACATGAGTATAGGTACAATCCAGTAATCACACACATGGAATAAAATTCCTGTGAAGATAATTCTTCTAGACGCTGGTTCAACCATAAAACACTGAAATTTTGTGCAACAATAACTACAGCCTGCGATATTTTACATTATAAACAAAACATGAATACATTTTCATATTACAATCCTCTTTCCCATTAAGTACACATGTGCTTATTTAGGTTGTCTAAAATTTAGCCTGCCATTTGCACAGCAGTATGTTTATAAACTTACAGTGCTAGATACCGGATCTCGATACTCGTCGTGGGTGGAGTATTTACAGCCCATTACTTCAAATAAACAAACAAATGTAAATGTTAGCGTTCCTTACATAATGATGTTTTGTGTTAACTCTTGAAGAACAAAAACAGCCATTATACTTGTGACATCTTTAGACAACATTAAGATGTTTAGTGCTATATTTTATTACACACCACAATTTTTGTTTCATTCAGGGAAAAGAAAACCACTCGTTCCAGAAGTGCCTAAAGGTCTAAAATGTTACATCATCTTTTTATGCCACCACCAGACTATGTATTCACCTTGTGAAAATAAAAATCGTTCTACGCAAAGCAATTATTTCCATGAACTATTTAAATAATTTGGTTGTTGCTTTTACGGTGTTTTGGGATTTTACGCAGTTGTAGGACTTCGTATTTCACTTCGGTAGGTTACCACATGAAAGATCCCCTTCTCGGTTCACAAATGCAATGAAATAGCTCAGAATGTCATTAAATATGAAAATAAATGAATATATTCTCAACTATATTGATGTATATTATATTGCATACTCGGTCATTTTAAAATCCTGATATTCCGAAACCAATTACACGTTGTTGTTTTTTTTTGGGGAGGTATAGATCATGCCCTCATTTAGTGTTTAGTCGATGTTAAGATTATTTAATGTCAAGCAAAGAAAGGCAAAAAATCCAATTTCTAGGTCACTGATTTTTTTTTTCATTTCATTTTATGCGCTTTATTTAAAGATCGCTTTTATACCATTTTAACTACAGAAGAATTTTGAGCATTCCCAGATGGCTAACAATATCTCAACAAAGAAGTTCAAGTGTTAACCAAATTTAACAGCATGCTTATAACTTACTCTCTTTAAAGTCATTATTCTCGGAACCGGCTAAATTTGAAGAAAACCTTTGAGTGTGGACTGACGGTAGATCGATTTTGGCTTAATGTTTGTAGTTAAGAGTTTTATAACAAAGTTCGATTTTTTTTCTTTATGAACATTATAACTAAAAATCATATTAGGTTAATAAAATCTGCTTGTCTAAACGTAAAGAATCAGACACGTTTATTCTGAGTTTCTCATTATTAGGGCGTAATATTTAGTTATTAACGTGAAAACTCGGCCCGGCATGCCCAGGTGGTTGAGGCACTCAACTCGTAATCTGAGGGATGTGGGTTCGAATGCTCGTCACACCAAACATGTTCGCCCCTTCAGCTGTTGGGGTGTTATAATGTTACGGTCAATTCCATTATTCGTTAGTAAAAGAATAGCCCAATAGTTGGTGGTGGGTGGTAATGCCTAGCTGCCTTCCTTTTAGTCTTATACTGCTAAATTAAGGACAGCTAGCCCTCGTGTATCTTTGCACGAAATTCAAACCAAAGTTGATAATAGCAAGAATAAACTCATAAACCTCTTTCAAATACTTTATGAGTTTGTTGTCTCTTGTAAACGGGTTGCGAAAGTAATCTTGTTTTACCGCTCCAGTTAGTTTATGATCTTTACTGTATAGTTTAATATTATTATTATTATATATCCTTATGTCATAAATCATACATTTTTGTTTGATAATCTTTTGTTGTGCTTTTTGTTACATCTTAAAAATTATTCAAAACTAACCTTACGTTTCCTGATGAGCTTCAGTTATTTAATTATTCAATCATAAGATGTATCATTTACTCTTCTACGGCAGCCCCCCGCTAGTACAGCAGTAAGTCTCCGGATTTACAACGCTAAAATCAGGGGTTCGATTCTCCTCAGTGGGCTCAGCAGATAGCCCAATGTGGCTTTTCTATAAGAAAACTCACTCACTCTCTCTTACATCCTCCGTATTTGAAAATTTTGGGTCCGGCATGGCCAAGCGTGTTAAGATGTGCGACTCCTAATCTGAGGGTCGCGGATTCGCATCCCCGTCGCGGCAAACATGCTCGCCCTTTCAGCCGTGGGGCGTTATAATGTGACGGTCAATCCCACTATTCGTTGGTAAAAGAGTAGCCCAAGTGTTGGGCTAGCTGCCTTTCCTCAGTCTTACATTGCTAAATTAGGGGCGGCTAGCACAGATAGCCCTCGAGTATCTTTGTGCGAAATTCAAAAACAAACAAACTTTTCTACAGTATATTGTTGTATTTATGTTTATAAATACTTTTATTGTTAACAGCTCTAATGTTCTGTTTCATGATTGACCAACAGATGGGTTTGATTATAAATATCGTTTTTGTTCTGTTTTCTCTATTCTAAAATCTTATTTTAGAATTAAAGTTAATGTGCTTGTCAGAGAAAAGCAATTGGGTTACAGTCAATAACCATAAGTTTATGCTACCTAAAACGCAAAAAGAAAGTTACGAGGTACAACAGTGTGTTTGGTATCTTCTGTGTCCACAAGAGAAATCGAGCCCCAATTTTAGTTTTATAATTATGAAGACGCACCGTTGTCTCACCGGGAGACTGCTAGGAATAAGCTATTTGTTATTACACATTATTGTGTATCAGCACAATCAACTTTCTTTACATTTATTTATATTTTCTCTCAGCAAACCCTATTAAGTGATTTCTCTCTAAATAAAGGAGTCAACTACTAACTTGAAAACTAAAATGTCTGGTATTCAAGATCGGTCATTTCGATGGGAAACACAGATCTCAATATCAGAAATACTTTTACGATTTTAAAATACTTAAAGTTGTATTTAGATAAACAGTCGTTTATGACAGTAACAAATAAAGATTTACGTAACTACTAAAATAACGCCTTTTCTATCTTTTTATCACATAGTAACGTTATAAAATAAAAAAATGTTGCGTGTGATGGTATTATGCAGACATGATGTTTTCAATCCTCGTCAAACTCATTATAATATTGCACATAATGTCCATAATAGGTATCATTACGCAAGTACCACTCCCATCAAAATAAGTATTAGTCCTGTAAAAATCAAAACAAAATCCATTGGTGTCGCTGTGAGCCACTTAAGATATATATCGAATGTTTATCCGAATTCCATAGGTGTGGTATAATGGTTATCAGGTCTGCCTGTGAACCCTAGAGTTCGTGGGTATATTATAAAAATAATGGTCAAATCCTAGTATTCAATACAATATCCCAGGAACTGTCCGTAGAATTTGTCATTGAACTAATTTTTTCAAGATAACTCGGCCGCCTTTTGCATGAAAGCAACAGTAACAGTCGATTTCGATATTTGGTTGGAATATTATAATATTTCGGCTTCTTGGAGATATGGCTAGCTTTATTGTTATGATATGTTTTGATTGGAAGGTTCTTTTCTGTAACTCTAGCTTCACTGAGGAGATGGTTAGACCGGATTCGTTTACAGTACGGATTCAGTGTTAGTTTTTGTCGTGAATACTCTCCTGTGGGAGTTTTTATCGATAACAGTAACCGCTCTTTCTTCGGAATGGTGTGAACATTGGTTTTGTATGAATCGCTTAACGATCTCTCTGTGTGAACATTCTTTTTCAGAACGAAAAGACTGAAATATTCTTCTACCCGTGAGTCTAACTTAAGATCATTTCACTGTCGAATACTTGAGATTTCGCCGTAATCCAAGTACATAGGTAGTAACCATGTTGCCCACTTGTCACGTCTCACTTGTGCAAGTGTATTGTATTAGTACATGTAAATCGGTTTTATAACGTGCGAATAATGCTCTGTGTGGTCCGGACAAATATAAGGTTATGTTTATAGTTAAGTGCAGAGCTACACAATGGGCTGTCTATGCTCTGCCCACCACGAGTATAGAAATTCGGTTTCCAGCGTTTTACGTCCGCAGGCGTACCGCTGTGCCACTGAAGGGCATAGATATTTAATCTAACCTACATAATAAAAACATCTTCAAGAAATAAATTTTTATAATACGTTTTTATAACGTATGAATAGTCAATCACTTGCCTAGACCCCACTTATTTGACAAAATTTTATATTTTCCTTCTAGTTATTTCATTAATATTTCCCGATATTTTAAAAGCTTCAACAGTTTCCTTTCGCAAGGACTCCCAGGAACACGGGGTATGTATGCGGACTTACAACACTAAAACCCAGGGTTTCAGTACCAATAATGAGCAAGCAAAGTAATACAGATAGTCCCTTGTGTAACTTTGTGCTTAATAACAAAAAAGAAGCTTATACAAGTTAAATTAACTTACAAAAACCTCGTATTGAATTAACTATTCATTACGGAAAATAAGAGCTAACATATTGCTAGATATATATATATATATATATGTTTAAATCTATTTGAACTGACTGACCTTCATCTCTGTGTGAACATGTGCATATATATGTGTGTGTGCGATCATTTCTATCCTTACTGCTGCTCTGGATGACGAAAATGTTTTATTATACGTTTACTCTACAAGTTTAAGTTTATTCAAGCACAATAGAGTTTAAATAATACACTTATTGAATTTATGATGGGTCTCGAATATATCTTTTGTTATTTGGAATAACTGTCTTTTTTCAAACATTCAACATTTGGTAAATAATAAGTGTGGTTTAGTTACTAAAAAGAATCTCGTCAACTGTTGAAATGTTTCATATTTTTAGAAAAATTCTAAGAATAACTTATATGTAAAACGACAGTTACCTACACGTATGATTTAAGCGTTTTCTTACAGGCAATACAATCAGATGTATATAAAATAATAGTTATTATAGAACTTTTAAATTAACTGTTGTAGAAACGACAATTGCGTATTTTATGAATGCTTAATTATAATACGTAAAACAATAAACCGTTTATTTTATTTTTCATTCATGAAATTAAAAGCTTATTTCCTAATTCAAACTTTATAAAAGCACGCAGTAAAAATTAAGCAATTAATCTACCATACATCCATTTTAATTACTTTCTACAACAGATGGCGCTGTACAAGATGTTAACTGTCCTTGCCTAAAATAAAGTGTTTCGAATAAAAGCTCTGCCATCTTTATTTTGTTATCGTATACACTCACACATGTACTGTAGAAAACGCGCAAAGAACAGATAAGTTACACATATTTTGTTATGTGTAGTGTTTTAATAATTATATTTGTGGTAGTTATATTATATTTACATTACTTGCTTTTTCCACAGATCCTAGTACGAATCTACTGATCTACTTGTTCTCGTGTTATTTAAGTGCAGTGATTTATACCTACGTAAAAACAATTAAAAAAAAAGTAGATGTTTTAACTGAATATTTTCTGGAAATGAATTGTTATTTCTAGGCCCATGAGAAATATGATATTATTGTAAGTTGAACAGCTTGTCTGTTCTGAGAATTATAGATACAATATTAAACAATTATTTTACAATTATGATTATTTATTAATATTAACTTTCGATCATGTACTACATAACTCTTATAAAAATTGATTAAAAGCTTAGTTAGCATCATAATTTTGAAAATTAATAATAGTATCACTCGACAGAAGAATACAGAGACCCGATTTCTAGCGGTGTGAGCCCGCAAGTATACTTGTTGTGCCACTTGTGAGCAATGTTTTTGATAATTAACAATTTCCATCAGTAAGGAAGGTTATAAAGATAATTCTGGCATGACATATTTAGGGGTTAAAAGTATTTTAGGAGCTTACCACGTCGTTAGAGTCTGTGTCACTATGACTGGTCGCACTTTACCTGACAACCGCACGTATATCTCGACAACAGACTTGCAGCATAGTTTCCATTCTAAAAGGATTTGACGTACGGCTGTCGTATTCACAGCATAACCCTTTCGGTGCTTAACATTTTAATTACATACAGCATATGAGAACGAATGTTTCCTGGTACCCTTTTCAACAGTCCTATAACATATAAATCAACAGGAGATAAGTTTGGTGGCTTGATTATTATTTCTTCACATGGAATAGCGTGAATATCCATTTCGTTCGATAACACCTTCAGATATGCAATGACGGTTAACGGGTGATGTAACTGAAAGCCTTCTTACTGTAAACTCATATCTTGTTAGATTCGTTTCCAGACAGAAACTTTTTTTTCATATTGCTGGGTGCTATTGCCTGGGTCCCATGGAGAGTTTTTACCATCATACATTCTCAACTGTTACAAAACGCTGCACTAATTTTACTACATCTCAAGTACAATATCTTGCAGGTCTATATCTACATGGTTCTATTACCTCCAAGTCGATTTATACTCCTTAGTTTTGAGATGTCATTAAATACAAGGGATATCCCCGTTTCCAAAATTCTAAATTCTTGATTTGAAAACATCTTAATTATTTGAGTTTATGAACATGTATGACGTTGTAAACGTCTGTTTTGTACTATTCTTAGTTTTTGGTGGCTTCACATTATGTACGCAACGCCAATGTCAAAATGTAGTTCTGATACTTATGTCCAGCGGCGACTTTATATCGCTGTATTTACCACGTGACTTACTGCTTTGCAAGCTGATAGTCGTTTTAATTCATATAACTTACTAAACCTTCTATGTATGACAAATTTTATTCTTGAACCTGTTACGATTTGCTAGACTTGAGAATATACTGACATATTACACATATATCATTACTGGCGGATAAGACATTTCTCACTTTTGATGCTGATTGTGCTAAACTCACTTGACTGACTATCAACAGCTGCCTATCTTACAAACAAGAACATTTTCATTATACCGTGAGCCCTACTCTCAGTCTTCACAGTGTGGGGCCTACTGTCTGGTAGAATACTGAGGTCAGTTCCTCAGGTGTCAAAGCCAGGGGTTAGATTAGTGTCTTCTTAAGTTCGTGAAGATTTGTTTAAAAATAAGTCACCCATAAATCGACAATACAGTTGAACTTTAGAGACTACGGTTCAAAAAGCACAATGCTACCTTTTCCACGCCTTCGACTGTAAGTTGAACGCAGTTGATCACGAAAGTACTAGTGAGCTAGCTGGAGCCTTGATTCAGAAAAATTCCTAGAACACCTGCACAAACAGAAGAGCAAGACTGACTTATTCATAAGCCTTTCACTTTATTTCTGTGGAGAAAACGTGACTTGTAGAAAGATATAGAGGTGGAGAGACCAAGAAGTGTTTTATTTTCTTTGTTATGTGTAGTTTGTGGCGTGATGAACAAGATACATATTAAAGTTTTATCTTTCAAAAAATTGAATTAATCATTACTGAAATTAAAACTTAATTTTTAATATGACATTTGAAAAATATGAAAATATTTTGATAGTTTTTAATGTTCTCTATTTAATGGCTACTTAATCACACAACGTACTGTGTGTGTGTGTGTGTGTGTGTGTGTGTGTGCACTACATTTCACATTGCCCACTGTAAAGTCTTGGCCTACTGTAATAGAAGAGTAGGATTTGACTGTCACTTTTATTATACAGCTATGGCTTCAAAAGTTGAATGCAATTTTACAGCAGTGACATGCGAACCATATATTTTAGAATTTACAGTCCGGCACACTAGCTTTAAGCCCACACTTAGTCCTACTCAGTAGAAAAACAAGACTATAAGGTTATTAAAAAGAAATATTTAGTGATGATAGCATCACTAGTGCTACGCTAAATGGCGATTACTATCATAAGGAGGTAACAGTGTTAGGAAATACCTTACCATTAAGTAAGGAGAAATGTGAAGATACGTAACTTAGCCTGTGCAAAATAGTTGTAAAAAGTACTAAAAACAAGCATGACACGTAAAATGTGAAGACTGGTGATTACATTAAGAACTACACAAAAAAAGACGGTGATCCCAAATTCAATCAGTACCTTTATGTTTAGTCCATGAATATAAAAGAGCTTTGGAGAGTTTTATGAAGTTTTGTCAACTTGAGCAAAATAAACACAAAACGTTATATTACACATTTTCAAGCAATAATTACTCCTGTCTAGCCCCTACAACCGTGACATATTACAGATAAAATCTGTTTATTTTATTAAAGAAATAGTTCAAATATAAAATTAGTTCTTGTTTATGTTTATACAAGTTCAATCACAATGAAAATAATTTTGTAACGTGTTCTTATCTTTGGTGGGTTATTTAAATTATATTGTGAAAATAATGGGAAGTCCAATTTATTTAATGCTTTCTACAAGCCATTATGAGATGTACACAGTTGTAAACCTTATTTCACACATAACGTTTACAATTTCAAAAGAAATTTACGTGCTACCGGTACTAATACTAACATAAAATCAATTTACTTCAATACTTGTTTGTGTAATTTCTAAGTAATCGATCGAGAAGCTGAATAAACACGATAAAATCACAACAGTCCGAATACATCACTAACTTCTCACTGAAATTTACTTCTACGACGATAGTCCAAGAGAACAACTGGTATTCGTGTGTTCTCCTTTATTAACTATTCTCATTAACAGTATTGGTCATACTTGAACTTAGTGTATCGACTATCATTACTTCTAGTTTATTGTTGTACTTTATTACAAATATTATTTTGCACGGTTAACCTAAAATGTGTATTTAGAAATTACCTAAAATTCTTAAACTGGTCGAGCTCCGTGAGATATTATAAGGATTACAGCAAAAAATACCTTTATCAATGATGGTACTCAGCTGATAAATCAATAATATTACAGTTTTTAAAAATATAAAAATGTATTTACTTAGCTATACTGAGGAAAAGGTTCAGTTTCAGTTTGGCTCTAATTACATAGGTTATTCTTAACAGAAGTTATTATTTTTCTATTAGCGAATTAACTAATTCTCTTAATTATCATAAATACATCCTTGTTTCCAGATATTTCGTAAAGACTCTTGATGTTAACATTTGCGTGTGTGTTTTTCTAACAGCAAAGCCACATAAGGTTATCTGCTGAGTCCACCGAGGGAAATCAAACCGCTGATTTTATTGTTGTAAATCCGTAGACTTACTGCTGTTCTAGCGCAGGACGTTAACATTTGCGAAGATTCTAAATATTCTAGGAATACTTTCATAAACTTCCCGAATCTAGTGGCATCATCATGTTAGAAGCTCCCTCAAGCAAATAACCAAATCAAAACATTAAAAATAAAGCTTCTTACAATATCTATCATTAGTAGTATTGCACAGTAAAAGGTAAAGTATCTTGGATACAAATGAATATCTTAGTATATTTAATAAGCGTAAATTCTTTTATTTTAGTTTCTGATCAGATGTTATTTATAAAACCACAACCACAATGATAAACTAGTATCCTTACACTTTGTTGTCAAGGGTGTTGACGAAGTGCGGGACTGTAGCAAACTGGTAACTGTAACAAACCGATGCGCTCGTGAATATCTTTGAGATATGTCTTTATCTTTGCTTAGGAACTGGCAGTCGAGTATTCCAAGAGCACACTACAGGGATACTTTATTGAGAATAGATCTACCGACAAGACAGCGGGAATAGAGAAAATCATAATTCTTAGGTTAAAAACAACTGAAGGACTTAGAACTCTACTTAAGAAGCAAATTACTTATACTTTTCTATGATATGAGATGAAAACACATACTTAAGAATGCAACTGATTTACCCTACGTTATTTAATCGTATGAAATAAATATTTTATACACTTTCAACGAATTACCAACAGGGCACGGCCAGGTGGTTGAGGTACTCGACTCATAACCTGAGGGTTGCGCCTTCGGATCCCCATAACTCTAAACATGCTCGTCCTTTCAGCCGTGGGGCGTTATAATGTGACGGTCAGTCCCACTATTCGTTGGTGAAAGAGTAGCCCAAGAGTTGGCGGTGGGTGGTGATGATTAGCTGCCTTCCCTCTAGTCTTACACTGCTAAATTAGGGACGGCTAGCGCAGATAGTCTTCGTGTAGCTTTGCGTGAAATTCAAAACAAGCAAACCAATGTTATTTGAGTAGAACGTACAGTGTTTAAATAAATTGTTTTTAGTACAAAGGTACATATCAGACCAGCTGCGATCCATTTTTAACATTATAAACTCATTAACTTACCGCTGATCCACCGGAAGACAGAATAAGTTAATTATATAAGAAGTGTATAAGAAAAATAACATTATAAAAATAATGCTAAGAATCTGAACCAAATAACGATTCTACTGACACACATTTTAATATTTCCAAATATGTCTCATTCAAAACAGGTCACGTGATTACTATAGAACCCGTTAATGATAAAGATGATTTCCAATAAAAATGGCTAATTAAAATACAATTAATAATCATTATAAAGATTAAACTCATTGATCTAGATAACAGAGATCTGTCTAAATCTAGAGCATATTTAATCTCTCTCAGTCATTTAATAACCTATTTCTAAATATGCATTCTAATCCATAGCTCACTTATTAACAGTATCATTCCATTTTCTTTAGATTTTCATTATATTCTATTGGTCGTAGTGCTCAAAATATATTTTTAAAATAATTCCGTTAATCAATTTATAATAATTGTATTACATTATTTGGGATGTTTATGAGCTAACATAAACCTCCTAAGTAGGCTCAACCTTGTGAAATAACATTAGGTATAAGCCTAAAACAGCAATAACTCCTGGCTAATAATTCAATGAAATTTTATTAATATAGGCTTTATCTACCTTTCACTTTAACGTTCTGCATACACATGAAACGATTAAGAAATATTTAACTTATTAATTTCTAACTAAAGCATAATGCAACGTATTCACAATCGTTTGAAGGTTTAGATTAATTACTAAAAATTATAAGAATAATCTCTTTTAAAAGAGTTATCCTCATTGTGAAAATAATATTAATTGCAGGAAACTTTTTTTTCAAAAGGTTTTTTGCATTTAAAGAATTTTGACTCAATTTCAAAACACCGTAAAAACTCGCACTTCAAATTAGGAAAAAGAAGTGAACTCTATGTTACCAGTTCACTAGATGATGTTAACTAATATCCAAAGTCTGTTACCAGCTCATTAGTTATGGTTAACTAATATCTAAACTTTATATTATTAAATCACAACATAACATTATCTAATATATAAACTCTGTGTTACCAGCTCATTAGCTATCGCTAATAAAAATATCTAAATTCCATGCTACCAGCTCATTAGATAGAATTATCTCATATCTGATATCTGTTACCAGCTCACTAGATAGCATTAACTAATATCTAAATTCTGTAACCAGCTCAATAGATAGCGTTAACTAATATCTAAATTCTGTTACCAACTCATTAGATAGCGTTAACTAATATCTAAATTCTGTTACCAGCTCAATAGATAGCGTTAACTAATATCTAAATTCTGTTACCAACTCAATAGATAGCGTTAACTAATATTTAAATTCTATATATGTAAAAACGGCTCGTTTGGATTGAGAAAGTATTTTACGTAGAGGAGCGAACAACGTTTCGACCTTCGCTCTTCGTTTTGTTGTTCGCTCCTCTACGTAAAAATTTTCTCAACCCAAACGAGCCGTTTTTACATATATATTTTTCTCTACAAGTGAGTTTTTCGACATCATTGATTAATATCTAAATTATGTTACCAGAACTAAAACACGAAGCACGTAACAGCATTGTGACTTACAGTTAGCTTGTAATATTCATTTTACAGCAACAAAATCAGGAATTTTTGTTTCTTTATTGCTATGCACAAAGCACAATAAAGAGCCCATCGCTGATACCTAAACCCGATTTTTAACGTTATAAGCCATTAAGGTTACGGCTGAATCAGGGGCGGAGGCAAATCAAGGATAGTATATAACCTACAATCATAACCACCCACCACTTGGGTTATTTTTTTACCAACGAATAGCTGGATTGATCGCCACATTATAACGCCCCATGGCTGAAAGGGAGAGTGTGTTTGGTGTAACGTGGATTCAAACCCGCGACCCTCAGATTACGAGGCCTGTGCCCAAACCACCTGGCCATGCTAGACCCAGAACGAAGGTCCTCTAGAAAATGCAATATTATAGTGAACTTTGGATTGTTTGTGAACCACATAGCAATATAACATCGTGTTGGATTTTGCATATTGTTACTAAGGCTAAAACGAAAAGTGTTTTAAGTTACGTAATTTTCTATTGATTTTTGAATTGTAGCTGAAGTCTTCTTTCATGTTTCTGAACCTGATCAGTTCCATAAACTTGACTTGTAAATAAACAATTGTCTTCACTTGTAGTCGGGTATTTGCCTTAAATGTTTATATTCTATTTAGAAAAACAAAAGAAAAAAATGACTGCATTACCAAACTGACCACAGGATTAAGCATTTGAACTTGTTTCAGAAATATTTACACCATCACAATCCAAAGATTTATACTTGCATATTGACTATGATCTCATCTCATGTGGTGTTCAATATGGCGGCCATACTTTACGTGTTGATGTTTTTTTTTCGTTTTGGGGTTGAGCGAAACAGTTTGGGCTTGGTAAAAAGGAGAGGAAAAAACTTGTATCATGGTAAAACCCTAGCAAGTTTTATGTTGATGATATACTTAAAATGTAATTACATGCAAGTACTGTTTCTACGTGACAATTTTAATAATGCACAATACGCTTGTTGCATGGCGTCTCTTGGGCGTATGTATATAGTTGACGAAGGACGGTTTATTTTACATAAAGGATGCGGGCTATTTTCAAGTTTAAGATCAAATCTAGGCTTTGAAATGGAGGATTAAATGCAGCAAGTAGATCCACACCAGAACCTCAAGTAATGTTTGGTTCTTGACAAGATGTTGCATGTTTCCTTTGTATCTATATGTGTGTGTGTGTGTATTTTATGAAAATGAGAAATATATGGTTCTTGGAGTACATTGCCTTATAAGGAAAGTTATTCTACCACTTTTAAGATTAAACACATGCCAATAATCATTACTGGTAAGATATTTTTAGTCGACACTAAATATTTATTAATTACATAGAATCCGTTAATAAGTAAAAAGTACCCGATATACGATACTTAACATCCGAATTCGACATCTATACGTGTTTGCTTCCTGTGACATTCTTCTCGACAGCTTCTTCTCTGAAAACTCTAGAGTAAAATATCTCTCAAAACAGTTTGGCAGTTAATTTCATTTTCTCTATCGTTTCGTTAAACTTGTTTAATTAATTTTAATTTTAGAAATTGATTTAAAGTTTGCTCATCAAAATTATGATGAAAAAATTTGAAATTCTGGTATCAAAAAGTTTAACATTTATTCATGTTGAATAATCTTTTCATATTCTCTTTCATATCAGTTAATTGATTTGGTAATGAGACTTAGTAAGGATTTAAAAATGACCTTACGTGCAAACGGTTATTTTGCTATTTTAAAGTATTCAGGGATTATTTTTAATGGGCAGTAGTTTTAATTTTCGCTTGATTGCCTTATATATTTCGATGGCCTCGTCTTTTGTGTTTTAGACAAATTTTGTGAACGGAACTAACTTAACTTTTCGTTAGCTTAAATAAGAAATACAATTTGTTAATATTTTTTAACATTGTAACAAACATTTTAATTCACACTGTTAGATTATTCAAATGCTTCTTTGTTTGTTGTTAAGAGAAAAATTACACAATATCATAAAGGCCCGACATGGTTCGGTAGTTAAGGCACTCAGCTCATAATCCGAGGGTCATGGGAACGAATTCCCGTCACACCAAACATACTCGCCCTTTCAGCCTTGAGGGCATTATAATGTGACGGTAAATCCCACTATTCATTGGTAAAAGAGAAGCCCACGAGTTTGTGGTGGGTGGTGATGACTAATTGCCTTCCCTCTAGTGTTACACTGCTAAATTAGGGACGGCTAGCGCAGATAGTCCTCGTGCAGCTCTGCGCGAATTTCAAAACCAAACAAACCTACCATGAGTATCAAAAACGAGTTTTCTCTTAGCGTTGTAAATTTTTCAGTCTCACTAATCTGGGGTGCTTTTTTCTGGTTGAGTGTATCTGCGTGAAAGAATAGATGATCCAGTAAAGAAAACCAGAAATCGAGCCAAAGGCTTATATCCAAACCAAAATATTAAAATAGAAATAAAACCACATTTCAATATTGACTTAGACTAAATATTCAAGACAGGAAATAATTAATTTAATAATTGTCAAACATATATATTTATGAAGAAATATGTATTATGTCTATTATTCAGTAAGAAAAGAAAGTTATGCTTGAATTATAAGGAAGTTTTAAAGATTGGTTTGTTTTGAGTTTCGCAAAGCATGTTTTGGTGTGACGGAGATGGGAGCTCGTGACCCTCGTATTGCGAGTGGAATGCCTTAACCACCTGGCCATGCCGTGCCGAAGTTTTAAAAGGATGTATCATTTTAGTCTTATAGTTAGTAACAATAATAATCTATTGAATAAGTTAAGAATGAAGTATTAACGCTTTAAATAATTGTAATTCTTATGCAATCAGATCACATTTATTTAAGTTTTATTCTAAAATTAACAAATCTAAAGCGCAGTTCTGTTTTGTATCTGCAAAGAAAAGTGTAACGAAAATGTAATTTTGAATAATTAACTAGGTCTTTTTACCTTTGTTATTTCTCAAAGCCAAACTACTCATAAAAATATGCAGAAAATTTTATCAAATACTTTCCTTTGTTAATTTAATAAAGCTTTACTGTGCCTACTAAATGTTATCGTAGAAAAAACCAATAAAATTAAACAAAAAACAATTACATAGCCTTATGTTATGCACAGATTAAATACTTTTTAGACATAGGTTCAAAATCTAGACACCAAATGTCTACACGTGAATATTTGTAGTGAACTTAAAAATATTGTCTGTGTTTTTGTTTTCTTATAGCAAAGCCACATCTGGCTATCTGTTGAGCCTACCGAGGGGAATCGAACTCCTGATTTTAGCGTTGTAAATCCGTAAACTTACTGCTGTACTAGTAACGAACTCAAAATATTGAAACCAAGTGCTACGAAAATTTTAAAGCATCATTTTGTAAAAATACTATAACTTCGATGTTTGTTCTTATTTAATAAAAACCTTTAAAAGTGTATTTACTTTTATTGGAGCAGCAATACGTGAAAATTGTGTTTATACTCAAACCAATATCTTATATCTTTTAATGTCCCTTATCAGAAATCCAGATAATTTACTGAAAATTTTGAAAAGCTGTTAACATAAATAAAACTAGAATAACAAACGAAGCAAATAGTTATGATGAAAACTAGAAGTTCCAAATCGTAAAATACTGTAAAGCACATAAAAGTATTTCAATTTTATCAGTAGATAAAACAACTCATTTCAAACAGTAAAACACTAACCTTCAATTCAAAGCAACTTCATAGTGTTTCGTGTTTAAGAGAAATTTTGTGAAAGGAACTAAAGTGGCTTTTTATAATGACATTCAACACTGCAATGTTTATGTAACTAAATAACACGATAAACCCAATCTGTGTCTTCATGAAGTAATGCATAAAACTGTTATACCCTCAGACAATGAGCACGTTAGAACCACATGGATACGTATTTAAAACCATAATTACCAGTATATTTACTGGAAATGGCAAACATTCTTACAAGTAAAAAAATTACTAAAACTATTTTAATGAGTAAAGTAAAGTTACTTTGCTTATTTTTTCCTTCTATCTGTGAGTTAGAAAAACGTTACAAATATAATCTGACAATAAAGCAAGTATCTTGTACTTTTAAGATTCAAAATCATCATATTCCCTTGAGCTGTTATTTCCATGCTATTTTAGTGTCATTCTGCGTGGTTTGACTAGTAATAAAGAAGTAAGTTTATTAAATGATGCAATTTCATAAAAAAAAATACACATGTATTCCCAAGAGCTGTATGATTACACTACAAAAGGTATTATATATATGTAGAACAATGTTTTATATAGATGCGTGAGTTATAAAACATGGGAAGTACTTGTGATAAGTCCACGAGACATATTGAGCTAATGGAAGACACACAATAACCTGAGGATATAAACTGTATAGTATTCGTATCAGACGCATACTAATAACTCTATGAAAAGCAGAAACCACATTACTCTTGAAATTTATTAAAGAGAACCCTCGCAACCTTTTTTGATGATCCTTAAAAAGTATTTACGTATTTATTTAGGATATTCGTAGCAAGTGTTCTTTCGATATAAGAGTCAAGATATATATATA
Organism: Tachypleus tridentatus; assembly: GCF_004210375.1. Taxonomy (NCBI): domain Eukaryota; kingdom Metazoa; phylum Arthropoda; class Merostomata; order Xiphosura; family Limulidae; genus Tachypleus; species Tachypleus tridentatus. The sequence continues at coordinate 92,112,667 of NC_134837.1, forward strand.
CATAACTTTTTAACTACACATACGATAAAATATGATTTAACAACATGATTAGAAAAAAACACTAAAGAACGCCCAAGCAAGCGTATTTGCTACAGTGTTCTTTTATATATGTAAATACGGCTCGTTTGAGTTGAGAAAATATTTTACGTAGAGGAGCGAACAACGTTTCGACTCTCTTCGGTCATCGTCAGGTTCACAAAGAAAGAGAGAGGGTTTTCTCGACATCACATGTTACGACTACAATAACATTTATAAAGATGTTTATTTCATTTTAGTTAATTAAACATGAACAAATAATAAACCCGAAGAAACAGATTCTACTAAAATTAATTATGTTCTAAAAAGGAAATAGAATCGATTGAGTTCAAATATGAGAAAAAAATAAAGATTTTGCTTCCTTTTTTCACGTCTTTCACAAAACGTTTCCAAAATAAAAATATAAAAAACAATATTATTATTAAATACAAAATTATCTGAAATAGATATGGAACTTACATTTGGTACAAAAAATTCACACTACCGCCAAGGTATTCCTAAGTTACAATAATACTATCAAGGTTTTAATTCTAAATCTTATTGTACTCTCTAAACCTCAATATCTTTAAACTATAACGTTTTCACATCATTTTATACCAAAATAAAAAACAAATTTACAAATCAAGGTTAAATAAACATTATACAACCCTCAAACTTTTCCACAGTTAAACCATACAAATGTCATATTATACAATCTTTACTTAACATAATTCTCCCATCAGTTACATGGTCAAACGGTTCAGGTGACCAAATCGCAACTTGCTGCTGCTGGGTTTGCTTCCCAGATAAGTTTTTAACTTCTCACCCATGGCGCCACGTGTTGTATATGTGGTGACACAACAATACATTAGCTTATATAAGACGTTAACTCTCTAGCTATCACATTTAAAATGGCATTTTTCACGTTTGAATGTAAAATTTGGCAAACACCACGTTTTCTTTATTTCATTAAATTCACTATATAAATATATTAATTTGCTACAACTTGGCGAATATTTTGGTTAGCCGAAACTCTCACTAGACTAAACTTATGTTTTTGTACACATTTACCAACAGATATTTGCAACAGTCGAGAGATATATTTTACGAATAATTTATTTAATTTAGAACGAATTTAAGCATAAAATCAAAATTTGAATTTCATTCCTTATACGGTAACTATCGATAACAAACTCTTTTTAGTAGATATGAAAAAAAATGTTCTTGCTATGAATTACAAGACGTATAATTTATTTTGATAGTGTTAAGCACAAAGCTACACGATGGACTAGCTCTGCTTTGCCCTTCACGGGGATCGAAACCCGAATTTTAGCGTTGTAAGAACTTAGACGTTCCACTGAGCTTTCAAGGAAAATAATAGTTGAAGTGATTTCCTTGTTAATATTTGATATGGTCTCTTCTTAAAACTTATTCAGTTTATACAATTGGGCCTATATGAATAATATTTAGTTTTATTTTTCAAAAAATTAAGAATATGATTACATTTCTGTAATGATTTGGTTAGAAATATAGCTATGTCAAACAAGAGCAAACAGTTTTGTTAAGGGTATTAATGTTTTTTGTAACTATCGTATATAAGTAACATGATTTATTCGTTGAAAATTGTGTTTAAAAATGTGTAATCTGCATGCTTTGATAAATTTCTTTCAGGTATTGTTCAGAACATAAGTAACAGGAATTAATGGCTTACTATTCTCACTTTGCAAAAATACAGCTTTCAGAATAACTTTTGATGGAGAGTTACTATTCTTAACAATGATGTTCAGTTCCCAATTTTTCCATAACTACATCAATATTTGTATAGAAACAACAATGTTTCTTGCATGTTGGGGGCTTCAATAAATTGAAGCTCTTGTTCCAAGAACTAATAAATTCCATTGCTATAAACAAGAGCCAAAAAGTTCCCCATACTGCTTTGATGAAGACAAGTCACGAATCATACCATTTATCGTTTCTTGTATGATCAAATGAAACAGTTTATGTTGAGGTAACGCAGGAATAGTATTATTAAATGAAGAGGATGTGGCACTAGAAGGCCATCCATTCCCATAGGGTACTGATTTCATTGCAGTTACAATATCTGGATATGTAATGTTCTGTTTATTGTTTCCTGAATAGCCACAAATACTAGTTATGCAAAACCAACGGCCAATCATATGATTTTTGGACTCATGTCACATCATGGGAACTGCAAATGGAACACTTTTTCGCTTCTTATTCAGCCAGTGTGTCAAGTCAGATGTATCAATTGTAAAATAAACATATAGAGCCCAATGTTTTCTCTTGGTCACAAATTTTACACTCAAAATAGTGGTAGTTAGCTACCTTCACCTTGTGTGTAATGTTTTGCTTTCGTGAAATTGTAGTATATTTTCTATAAGTGTAGCAGACATTACTTGAGTGATTTTTGCACCTTCAGAATTTGCTTGAACTGGAGACAACCAGCATTTCTAATAATAATAATAATGTTAATAAAACAATAATTTAAAGATTTAAAATCAAAGTTTTGTAGAATTTGATTCTTTCGCGGATATGATGCAAGATCGGACTTTATTTTGACTGTGTGCGGAGTGAAACAAAGTAATCAACTGAGTGACAGAGAGGCATCTAGCTACACCCTTTTATGATCAGCCTAGAGACTTCTCGATTGTTCTAGAAAATTGAGCACGTGAGGGTTTTATTATTCCTGAGCAGAGTTGGTGAGCGTCGTAATGAAGCAAAAAGTGATGCAGTTTGCTACTATTATATAAGAGAAAATAAGATATATCAGCAATATCATTATAATCTAACACCAATACGATACCAGTGTTCGAATTTATCAAAAATGCATTAATGTGTCCAATTAAACTTGGTTTCACAGTATAGATTTACTATACTGAGTGATTGTATGGTATTTCTCGTCGTGCTGATAAAATATTGAATTATTACAATAAATAAAATTTAGAGGCGATGAAACAAATTCTCACTACATTTTTTTTTTAAATCAACACTGTCAAATTACTTTGGAGCACTTGAACTTTTTCCAGTACCAAATATTTTGTTGTCTAGTGTAAGACTAGAAAAATATTAAGTTGGTCATCTATGGAAATTAGAAAAATGGATTCTTAGAATTTTAAATTAAGAGTAAACTAAATCTTGAAGATATCGAGTTAACTTGTTTCATGATTGTTTTGTTCTGAATTTTGCGCTAAGCTCCTCGAGACTATCTGCGTTTGCCATCCTTAATTTAGCAGTGTAAGACAAGATGAAAGGCAGCTAGTCATCACTATCCACTCGCCAACTCTCGAGTGCCTTAATCACCTGGCCATCCCGGGCCTTATTTCATGATAAAAAATATCACTAGTTTTTCGCCTTTCAGTGGCACAGCAGCATGTCTGCGGACTTAAAACGCTAAAATCAGGGTTTCGATAATTGTGATGGGCAGAGCACAGATAGCCCATTGTATAGTTTTGTACTTAATTACAAAGAAACACCAGTTTATCTACTTCGAAAATTAGAATTTTTTGACATATGTTTGGAAAATGAAAAATTTACGCAATTATGTTCAGAAAAAAATTTATAGAATTAAAAATTAAATACGTACTAAACACATTTTCACTACCTTCCACAAATAATTTCAGAAAATGACGGAGAAAAAAAAATTAAGGTGCACTATCAAGAACATAAAATTTGAAGTGTTATAGCAATAATAAAATATGCCATTTTTCTCAATTTAATGTTATTTGTCATTATAATATCTTGTTTGTTTTTGAGTTTCACACAAAGTTGCACGAGGGTTCCCTGCACTAGCCGTCCCTAAGGCTAAAAGAGGAAGCATGCGTGGCGTTACGGGGATTCTAACTCGCGAATCTCAGATTAAGATTCAAGCGCCTTGACCATGCTGGGCCCAATAGTATCCTAACTTTACATTAATATGAAAACGTTTCTTTGTTGTATCAAAGTACATCATCTGTTGAGAACATTTAATTTTAACTTCATATAAGCTTGTGGAGGGAAAAATTATCCTACCCTATTTTAAGAACTTGCATTACATACATTCTAAATGTGTACAAGTAATTAACTAATAGACTTGTAGTAGGTCAGTTACGAATAATTAAATGACTAGGCTAAATGTGACTAAAGAAAAAATCTATTAATTTTCTTCTCTCTTTTTCTTTTATTTTTAAACTGGCAAACATTTAAAAAAATACCATAAATTGAACTTGATAACTACTATACGGCAATAGTTTTAACCTCTCATCAAAAATACAACTAAAAACGCTGAAATGACAACCATAAAAACGATAGTAATAACAGACAAAGAACCCGTAAAAACTGGTCTGTGTTCGTGCAATCTAAGATAAAGAGAAAAAAAAATAACCTCTTAATGTTGTGATACAAGTTCAACAAAAAAACGTTTGCGTGTGTTGTAGAAATAAGCTAAACTTGACTCTCTAATAAAACTTAATAGCATTTATGTTATAAATAAGCCGCACTTTTCACACAACAATGAAAGACGTTGATGGGATGCTAATTTCATGTGCAGAAATTGAGCAGATCGCGACTCAAGAAATAATAGAATCCATAATGTCTTTGCAGGCGACAATATTTAATAGATACAGTAAATATGATATGTACAATAAATTACTTCAGTACGGTGTGGTTGCTCCGGTTTAATATGTGTATTATATGATCAAGTTAGTTTCTTTTGTGTTTTTATACCCCTCTATAAATCTACAAATGATCCAGGTGTTTTGCTCGTTGCTTGGTTTTTAATATGTAACAACTGTAATTTTAATTTTCGTAAAAGTAACAACAGGATGACGTTTCGAAAGTCTTCCGAACTTGAAGACGAAAGGCCGTCCATTCCTCAAAGTTTCATCACTAATCCTCTGCCTAAACAATCTGTCAAAGTAATAACAGGACGTTCCACATTTCAGAAGTATGCACTGTTTCGTACGTCTTTCTTGTAAATTTGCCAAAATTCTAGCAGCCAATAAACTTTACATAGATACAGATATCACATTTTATTTGAAATCTGAATATGGATATAAATGGCAAAAACAAAAGTAGCAGGTTTATCAATGTTACGGGTGACAAACATTTACAGTTAAAATCTAAAAGAATAAAATTTGAATAACTATGAGTTTTTAATGCTAAAAGTTGTAGTTTGTTTTGATATTTTTATTGGATAGCGTTTACAGCAGGGTAATTTCGGATCATTGTTGAATGCAGGTTTATATCGGTATGTTGTGTATCTTAATCACTGATAAAACATTTATTATGTTTCGTGTCGTTATTCTAGTGTGACAAGACACTGAAGTCTTGATCGTTCTGCTATTGTCAAGATGACTCCTAGAACATTTCTCGGTTGCCAGCATCGTCCCTCCCAGTCAACTATGTTATTTGACATTATGGTTACGCTCTCTGGTATGCTATCTCATTCCTTCTTTAGCGTACTTTATGCTAGTATATCTCCAGATCCAAAAGCTTTACTAGACAAATACAGACGGGATAGTTCAAACTTCCATGCAAAAGTCAAGACTTATTTCAAGTTCCTGAATGTTTTATTTTACTTGAGACGATTGTAGACTTTCGTGTTTATGGTTTCATTATTCTTCTTTATGAAAAGCTAGTTATGAATATTACTGTTCTACACTTCTTATTGTCCACAGCAACAACACACTGAATTTCTCTGCTCTCTTCTATCCATTGAGGATTAGATACGAAAACACTGGTATTCACTAGTCCGAGTTAATGTTTTTGATACTATTCGATATTATCCAGGGTCACGTAGAACTCGATTTCACTTGTAAATGAACTGTACTTGAACCAATATCCAGAAATGAACACTGCCATCTGTGCAGTAACATATGCACTCGATTTTTTTTTATTTTTTTTTACAAGCTAAAAGTTATAGCTAACCTGGTGGCATCTAGTTAAAATTATTTCGTCAACATCTTTTATACCTTGACTCTAAATTATTTATTTTTATTGAATATTACTGTTGGACTACTACGATCTATTTACATTAAAGTTGCATGTCGGATGCCGACTTTTTTTTTTCTAATTTCCTACAGTTAGAACAAATGTCCTGACATGCCTCAAAATCTGACTCAGAGTTGATATTTTGCCATATAGGTGTATCAGCAGGCTTCTCATCTTGACTATAAAAAATTATAATATTTGAAACTAGGGATTAAACTTCTGGAATTTTTTCATTACTGTACGGGACAAACGTTATTCGAGAAATCATACTGTTAATTTAATTACAGCTGCCATAATGCTGTCAGATTTATCTATCACTCTACTAATTTCGGCTGATATCTCCTCTTCAATACTGAAAGAAAAACATCAGCTAGGATGACAATGATGCTGCAGGGTCCCAGTTATTCATTGAAATATCATCACAATTTGCTACATTTATGTCTGAATAAACATGCTATGGAGATTATGATGTAGCTCATCTTCAGAGGTAGCTTAATCAGTATTTAAAGATTTGTGTTTTTCCAGATCAATCCGACCACCAATTAATTAATGGCTCTCTAGTTTGTGCAGTAATCAGAGAGGAGATATTATTCTGATAATTCTCCTTATTCGTTCTAATATTTTGACCTGTTGTCTTCTCCTGAAAAGGAGTGAGCCGCCAATGTGTATACAGTGTGACACTATAGTCATAACTGTCCATATTTTACTTTCATGCAGTGTAATTGAAATTGGTGACACTGCTAAACTATTTACGTGTCAAAGAACTTTTAATTCTATACTCTTGGAATTCCATTAAAAAAAAAACAATAACAAAACTATTCATATAGTTGTATCTGATATTTTAGATACAATTAAATTTTTAACTGATTTTGCACGAGTAGTGTTCGGCAGAAACTAATTTGGTGCTTTACATCAAAACCCCCCAAACAACGAATTAGTTTCAATGGGGATCTCTGAGCTGAAGGAGGTAACAAGAAATCACAACGCACTCAGTATCCAAGTCTCATCTAAATAAATCGTGATTCGTTTCCTCAAATTCTAGCTCCAATAACTGTATTTAATTTCCTACCTTATGTTCTCTTATGAAAAAGAAAATCATTGGTGTCATTAGTGGCGCTCGGTGGCGACTTGGTGATAAGTATGAGGTCTTTAAACGCTACAACTTTAGTTTCAATGTTCTCAGTAGCAAAGCATAGACGACATATTACGTATACTTGCGCTTAAAAAAAAAAACTTACTGTAGAATGTTACCGAATGCCTAAATGATTATCATTAATATATAAGTGATTTTAGGATGTCATAATCTCCCTCCAAAAAACAAAAAGAAAGAAAATAGAATTATCTTTGTTTTGTAAATTAACTGTATCCTAACATACTGGGAATCCAAACTGAAAGATAAATGTTTTCTATATGTCACAAATAAAAATCATTAAACTTAATAAGAGTACTGTTTATAAGGCGGATACATGATTGTGTGCCCCTGATGAAATGTTTCCCTTTTCTCATACTCATCATTATGGAAAGGTAAGTGCATTTAAATGTATGGATAATTAGGTAATTTGTATAATGAACTTCCTATATACTTTAAAAGTAGGTCCGTAGCGAGGTCTTAAGTGAGCGATAAAGAAAAATTTAAACTACTTAGGAAGTATTCGAGTGAGTTTACAAGTATGATCTACGTCTATCGCATCAGGTTTAAAAGTTATTTCAACAAGAAAAGCTTGAACAATTGTTGAAACTTCTATTTTTGTGAGCAGTTATAAGTTACGGAAGATTCAGAATTTGAAAACAGTATGAAATTCTCATATTTTCTCTCCATTTTGACAAAGCCATTTCCTTAAATTTAAATATACTTTATACAATGTGACTTACCCAATGTAGTTACACGTATTCACGCTTAAATACAGTGTTTATTAAACGTTTCAGAGGTGGCAACGTTTTGGTATAAATGTATATTTTTAGTCAAAGTTTACGTTGTTTTTGCTTTTACGAGTGCGTACTTCAGGCCTATATTGGAACATTTTTGTAATGAACCCTAAAAATACAGCTATAATTATATATTTGAAGCGCTAGTTGTAATTTTATACTAAGTAATTTCTTACACCCTAGCTGTATAGAGGAAAATAAAATATGTTTTACAGTCACATTTCAAATATATACAATATCATACAATTTTTAGCTTTTCCACTAAAGGCCATTCGCCGGGATTTTTACTTGTACACAGAATTAAGTGATTATTACAGACTTTCCATTCTTGGTAAGAAAAACAAAACAAAAACTACTCAGGGTATGCATGTCATATTAAATAAATATGTGTCCTTCCAGTTTCGAGTGTTTACGTCCGAAAAATGTCTTGTTTTTATAATAACAGCTAGAATAATGATAATAAATCTTGTTTAGGGAATAATTTCAGGATCATACAAATAGACAAGAAAACTAATTTGAAGTGAGAAGTTATCAAAATAGCCAGAAATGAGCTTTAAAAAACATTCTTTTTTTTTTCTCGTCTGCACAACTATGTTTTCAACCCCTGACGGCTATGAGGGTGCACACCCCTTTCTAGAACCCTCGGGCTTCCACTAGAAGGGCTTGACCTTTAGGTTAATAATTATACAGTAAGACGGACCACTGTTTTTTGTGTGTTTTTTTCATGTAGTTGTGAATGTGTTATGAATGGAAGATTGTTAATTTTCTGACACAACGTATTTAGAATATTTGTTTTATGAACACTCAGACATTGAAGATTACATACAGTTTTACGAAATATTTAACGAAAATATATTAAGTTGATTTTATACGTGCCACAAACAAAATGCTAGAATAGGAGATGATACTGTTTTCTATCCTGCCATACATGTCTGAAAATCCTTGTTTCATATTCCCCAATCATCATATAATTTTAAAGCAATTAAAAACGAAAATCTCCTTTTATAAAAATGAATGTTATTTAAGCTATTGGTTTGTTTTATCTTGCGCAATCACTGTTTAACCAAACTTACAGCTTCTTACTACACAAGTAATTTGAGGATCGCGGGTTCGAATCCCCGTCTCACCAAACACGCTCGCCCGTCAGCCATGGATGCGTTATAATGTGACGATCAATCTCATTATTCGTTGGTAAAAGAGTAGCCCAAGAGTTGACGGTGGGTGGTGATGACTAGCTGCCTTCCCTCTTGTCTTACAGTGCTAAATTTGAGACGGCTAGCTCACATAGCTCTCGTGTAGCCTTGCGTAAATTTCAAAAACAAATCAACCAACCAAACAAACAACTATACAAAGTTAAACATTAAATTTATAATATCGCGTAACTACATAGTACCTTAAACATTTAGTTCTGCAGAACTATATCTCGTATAATCTGAGAATTTCGATCAGAAATATAAAATTATTTTATTAAACAGTACACGGTTTCATAGCTTATGAGCAACAGTAATAATTCTGTTGTTTACTGAAACTCATCTGGGAACATTTAAGAATTCCAAGCACTATCATTTTACTTATAACACCTTTTTTTATAACATTTATTATAACCTACCCTTACAAGTATTAGAAATTTGTTATAATGCTCTTTTTTAACGTCTATTAAATTCCAGTTTTTAAGCACAATGACTGTGGCTATTTTACCAAATAAAAACCATTGTTCTCTTCAAATGTAATTTTATGTCATTCATCTTAGAAGGTCCTCCAAGTATTGTATACCCACTGGTGCAACCTTGATCTCTTCCTCTTTATACTCGTTATAAGTTGGTTTATTTTAAATTTCGCGCAACGCTACACCAAGGCTATCTGCGCTAGCCGTATCTAATTCAGCAGCTATCTAGCCATCAACACCCACTCTTTTATCAACGAAGTGTTTTAATACAGTGGTGGGTAGAGCCTGGTTCGATTTCAAACTAATGCCTTTCAAACTGGACATAGATTACAATGTCGCTCTTGTCAGGCTAGTAACGAATTGTTTAGGTGGTACCATAGGCCCGGCATAGCCAGGTAGTTAGGGCACTGTGAGGGTCGTGGGCTCGAATCTTCTTAGCACCAAACATGCTCGCCCGTTCAGCAATGGGGGCGATATAATGTGACGGTCAATCACACTATTCGTTGATATATGAGTAGCCCACGAGTTGGCAGTGGGTGGTGATAATTAGCTGCCTTTTCTCTAGTCTTACACTATTAAATTAGGGACGACTAACGCAGATAGCCTTCGTGTGACATTGCGCGAAATTCAAAAACAAAACCAAACCTAGTACCATATTCAAAAAAGTCTTAAAAGGTGGGAATTCAAAGTGTAGAAAATAGAGATACAAATACGTTTTTGCTCGATATAAATTAAATAACCGGAATTTTTGAGCAAACGACCAAGTAGTTCGAATATTAAAGTACAGCCACCTTGATGAAACTTTGTAAAATGTACTGCAAATATGTACTGCAGAAAGGATAGTGAACAAGCAAGATAGTTGTCTAGATATTTGAGTCTAATAATGAGTTTTACTATTACAGATATATCATGCCCGCAACTGAAAGTGCAGTGTGTATTCAGTGCATCGCGTATCGAGCCCTGGATTGATCGATAAAAAGACCGACACACTAATCACTAATCTACGCCAACTGCCAGTAAAAAAGCAATAACCAGTATAGAACAATATGTTTCATAGTTATAGTATGTGTCCCAATCTATTCCAATTCATTTTAAATAAATAAACAATGCGGAAGTAAAGAAACTCGCATCACATTCGCAAAACTCTTAATTTTCATTTTAAGTTCCAACATGATGTTACGTTGTTGTGTAAGAGCAGTTTACATAGAGAAATTAGATGCTGTTAGACATAGTTTTTGTGAACTTAGTATCCTACTTATAAAAACAATAAACCCATTATAAATAAGTCTATTGCATGTGCTCTAACAAACTACGTTATATTATAGTAAACATCCTTAATAATAAGGAAATTTATTTTATACTCAATTCGAAATATTATTGTAGCAAAAAAAAAAAAAAAAAACATGTTATAGGAATTAAACTACAAATAAATCCATACTAATACAAAATAATAGTTATTACATTATTTGCTACTCCTACAAGGTGAAGAGCAGACTATTGTCATGAGTGAGTACATGAGCTTGTTACAGGATTGGACTAGAGGTTACATATAATTCTATCTGTAAGATCATGGTATGTATAGTAAAATGTATACATTATATTTAGGTGACATGGCAATTACTTGTTGATATAACTAGATTAGGTTCTGTGCATTAAGATTTATGATCATTTTGGAATGTTTAAGGTCTTTGCTATTTCCATGCCCAGTTGCAATGATTTCTCGATAAGTTATTCAGTGTATGTGATTCGTATAGTTAGGTCTAGCGAATTTTTTCAACATTACCACGTTCATCTGATAGTAAGACAGCATATATGCACTCGATGAATTTATTAAATCTGCACGTGTTCACTTAATAGTTTGTAAAATCACAGGAACTCATCTCCCTTGCAACTAACTTCATTATGAGGTGCTTAACTGTTTTGAGCATACAATACTGTTAGGATTACATCTTTGGCTCTACTTCTAAACTTTAGTGTGATGTATCGATGTTAATCTTCCAGTAAGCTTCAACATGTAGCTATTACAGGTTTGATTTTATCTTAGGTGGTTTCATTGTTGTTGCTTTTGTCAGATGTCACGTGATCTAGTGAATTGGTCATCCCAAGCACGTCTGTTGCTAGAGTCTAAAGGTATTTTTTTGTAGCATGGGTGGGGAAAATGTTCTATGTAGTGGTCAAACAAGGGCTTCTTCAATCCTCTGTCAAGTTCAAACTCTGTAGAAACACGTAGTCCATGACAAAACTTCCGATGCCGCTAGTGACCGCAGGGTGCTACATATCGGCTTCGACTATAGGCTGCCAACTGGACGACGTCAGTGCTCCGCCTACCTTCTTGGAATGCGGCCCTGGCCCCTACTGACATGTAGGCCCGGTTCTGCCAGAATCGTGGTTGGGCAGATAACCTGGGTATAGTATTCCGCGCGTTCAGTTTTCAGTGTGATGGTGGAAAGAAACAGTTAAGAAATTATATTATTTTTTATTCTCACTGTTTCCGTTTTCTTCACTGTAACGTAAATGATCGCGTTTTAGAAATGTCGAGAGCGTTTCCGTCGTCTGATTTCCACTTCGACAGCCATTAATGAAACAAATTAAAGGGCAAATTTCATTCAACGAGACTAGCTGCCGTTGCTGTCAAGACGAGTTGCTTGAGCCCTCGCCTCGGGCCTTCGGAGCTGTTTGCCGGGTATTTATCAATCGCCAGCAAACTGTGGTGTGACTGAGTTTCCCTACGATTGTTTCTAAGGTTTAGCTGCAAAACGATACTGAATTACAATGCTTTAATCAGTTAAATTAGAGAAATATACATTTTGAATTATTTTATTTTATATTTCTGCTAAGAATATTTAGCGTTTAGTTTCAACTCGAGGCATCATGGTGAGAATGGTATATAACATTTGCTATTGTACGCCAATCTTACTATACCTATAATTCTAATACTTTACAAACAAAATGGTGAAAAGTGAGTGTGATAAAAATAAATACGTCAGAAACTCGGTGATACTAAGTGTTGGAACGTCAAATACACCAAAAATTGTGAAAGTAAGCAGAGAGACTATTGGTATGAAGAAAAAACTATATGTATTACCGGAAACTTGCTGTGTTCTCTTAACAATGCTAGTTAGCTTTCTGTTACTTTCACTTAGCGGGTGGAGGTCACGGTCAGTATCTTTATATTTTTACATAATATTTGGGGTTTTACTAAACATTATAGTACAATCTGTTCAGGGTGAAGGTCCTAGTTTACACGTAACTGGACTGTCCATGAGATCTAGGGAAGCCGACATGAGGGTTCAGTTTGAACTAGAAGAAGAAAAACCTTCAGGTACCGTTGTTGGAACTATTCCAGTAAAACCCAATTTTACTTATCGTTTCAATAATAATCCAGATGAGTTTTATTTGAATAGTACCACAGGAACTATCATTACCACTAAAATAATAGACAGGGAAAAGCTTCAAAGCGATCGGTTTGACTTAGTGATACTAAGTAGCCAGCCAACGTATCCTATTGAAGTAAGAATTATTATCATGGATATAAATGACAATTCTCCGGTATTTCCTGAACGAAGTATCGACGTGACATTTTCAGAGAGTGCCAATATTGGTACCAGAGTAATCCTAGACACGGCAACAGATGGAGATGCTGGAATCAACGACGTCAGCACGGACTATAAGATTGTCTCTGGAATTGAAAACAACGAGTTTCGACTGGTTGTGACTACTAATCCCAGTGGAGAAATGCCATATTTGCACTTGGAGACTACCAGTCGGCTAGACAGAGAAGTCAGATCCTTTTATCAGCTCAATATTTCTGCTCAGGATGGGGCAAGTACCCCTAGGTTTGGTTTCTTGTTAGTGAATATTACCATTCTCGATGTGAATGATAATCCTCCAATATTCGACCACAGTGACTATTCAGTAAGTCTTAATGAAAGCGTTCCTCCGGGAACCAGTGTTTTACAGGTTCGCGCCACCGATAATGATCTTGGTGATAATGGTAAAATTACTTACTTTTTGAGTGAAACAGAACTGCAGTTTGCAGTGGATCCTCAGACAGGAGTAATTTCAACTTTAGATAACCTATCCTGTCCAAAGAATTGCCCCACGTTAGAGAATTGTTCTAAGAGTTGTGTGTTTACTGTGCTTGCTCGGGATCACGGATCCCCGAGACAGGATGGCAGAGCTTATGTTACTCTAAATCTTCTTGATGCTAACGATCACGATCCCATTATTCGATTTCGCTTTTTTCCCGCCACTGCCAGCTATGCCACGGTGGACGAGAACGCTCAGAACGGGTCTGTAGTAGCGGCAGTAAGTGTAATAGATTTTGATGAAGGATTAAATGGTGAAACAACAATTGAAATTCAAGGGGGTAACGAACAGTCCCACTTTAGATTGGAGTCAACGCCCAGTTTTGATATTGTCAGAGTGAACGGTGTGTTAGATCGGGAGCATATTAGTAAATATAACTTAACCATCACTGCCACAGACAATGGATCACCTACTAGGAGCTCTACAACGTTTCTGATTATCCACGTGAACGATGTGAATGACCATGAACCAGTTTTTGAAAGAAATGAGTACTCTGCAGTTCTAAGCGAATTAGTCCCTGTTGGCACTTATGTTGCCAGCATTACAGCCACTGATGAGGACACAGGGATAAACTCAAATATTTATTACTCAATAGCATCAGGAAACGAGAAGCGTTGGTTTAATTTACACTTCCAAACAGGGCTAATAACTACAGTGAATCCACTAAATCGCGAGGAGCTGGATTTTGTAGAACTGAAAATATCAGCCAGAGATGGAGGTCCCAATCCACGTTGGGCCCATACCTATCTTAAAATACAGATACTAGATGAAAATGATGAAGCTCCTACATTTTCTAAAGGTTTTAGTAGCGTTTCTCTGTCTGAGAATGCTCCTCCTGGTTCGTTAGTGACTGTAATGTCAGCAACAGATAATGACCTGGGAACAAATGGAAGTATTTTGTATTATTTAGACCCTGAAGTAGAGAAAAAATATCCGAACGTATTTACATTAGATAGTGCATCTGGGCGTTTAAAAATTAAATCTTCACTGGACCGAGAAAAAACTGCAGTATATCATGTCAAGGTTGTAGCTTATGATCAAGGTGTTCCGCCACTTTCATCAACTGTAAACCTGCAGTTGAATGTTCTAGATATTAACGACAATAATCCAGTGTTTTATCCTAAACGTTATTTCACATCAATAACAGAAAATTTGGAAACAGGATCTTCTGTTTTGCAAGTAACAGCTTCAGACTTAGATGAGGGTCAAAATTCACGGATATCCTTTTTCATTGTTGAAGGTTCTCATGATGTGTTTGAAATAGATGAACTTACAGGTGTTATCAAAACAAGTGCAGTAATCAAGCAACAAGTCAAATCTAGATATGAACTTATAATAGGAGCGAGAAATCCAGGTGATCGTGAAGCAACAGAAAATGCCATAGTTTTGATCTATGTCAGCCAATCACAAGGAAAAACGTTTTCACAACAATTTGATCAGCCTTTTGGTTATAATTTTGTAATAGAAGAAGATCCAAATGGACAAAAACGAGGTAATGGTCGAGAGGTGGGACGAGTTTCGCTAAGACACACGTCTGATATGGATCAAGTAAAATATAGTATTACGTCAGGAGATCCTTTGGGTTGGTTTACCATAACTGACCAATCTGGAATGATTACTACATCCCAAGAAATTGACCGGGAAATATATGAATTTATATATCTCGTGATCACAGCATTTAATAAAGATAATTTCATCACAACCAACGTCAGCATTCACGTAAGTGACGTCAATGACTATCGTCCTACGTTTACGTCACCCACAACAACGATCAAAGTAATGGAGAACTGGCCAGTAGGTCACGAAGTGCATCTTGTAGAAGTTGAAGATTTGGATATTGGAATAAACAGCAAAGTACGTTTCTCTCTTTCAATTAATCCTAATGATGCTTTTAACATAAATACAGACACTGGCATGATATATTTGAATAAAGTTATGAAGTTTATACCAGACAGTAGTTATAAAATTGAAATAGTGGCTACAGATGAAGGTGTTCCAGCTCTCACATCTAGGCAGCAGATTGTTATATTAGTGGAAGATGTGAATGACCACACTCCAGTATTTGAACACATCTCCTACGAAACTTCTGTATTAGAATCAACACCCGTGAACGAAAAGTTTTTTGCTGTCGCTGCTTCAGATAAAGATGCAGATGAAAACGGTCACGTATTGTATGAAATTACAGAAGGGAACAACGAAAATAAGTTCGGAATTTTTCCGGATGGCTTTTTGTATATCAAGACACTCTTAGATCGCGAAGAAAATAATTATTATTCTCTTGTTATTCAAGCAAAAGATAATGGTACAAAACCTCGAAAATCGGAAGTATCTCTTGTTATTCATGTCATTGACGTGAATGACAATGTACCGAAGTTTGATAACAACACTTTGGTGTTTTACATACCTGAAAATGAACCGCCAGGCTCGTATGTTGGAAAGCTTTCTGCAGACGATAAAGACATTGGGAGAAACGCTGAGTTAACGTTTTCAATCAGTACAAATCAAAACGACTTTGTAGTTGATCCTAAAAGTGGTCTTATCAGAACATTAAGAGAATTCGATCGAGAGAAACTGGTCGAATTTGCTGGTCATGATTACATAGTTATCGAAGCTTTAGTTCTGGATGGTGGGCTAATGAGGTTGCGGGATGAGGCCAAGGTAACCGTATACGTGACTGATGTAAACGACAACGTTCCACAGTTTCTTCGCACGCCTTACAAGGCGGTCATTTCAGAAGGTGCACCACTGCAAACCCAAGTTGTGCGTGTAAGCGCTATAGATGCTGATGATGAGATTAATGGAAATATTGTTTACTCTATCGTAAATGGAAACGATGACAATTATTTCCAGATAAATGAAAGCACAGGACAAGTTACTCTTTCTCGGACACTCGACAGGGAGACTAAGTCTCGGTATAACTTAAAGGTATTGGCCAGTGATACAGGAGAAAAAATCACACACAATTCAACAGCCACAGTTGTAATTGACGTGTTGGACGAAAACGATAATGCACCCATCTTTGATGTGTCAGAGTCGACATTAGAAATACCTGAAACAACACCAGTTGGCTTCAAGATATTTAAATTTTCCGCAACTGACGCCGACCAAGGTCTTAATGGTGAAGTGTCGTTTTCCTTAGCAGCTGGAAATTTTAAAGAAGCTTTCAAAATCGAAAGCACTTCAGGTATTTTGTACGTAGACCGCCTTTTGGACTACGAAGAAAACAGTGTTTATTATTTGAACATCAGTGCTAGTGATGGTGGTGCTCCGCGCTTAATGTCAACCTTACAGTTTCTTGTAAAAGTAATTGATGTTAACGATAACTCTCCATATTTTTCTAGTGTAGCAATAGTTCGGCAAATAGAGGAAGGAGTTTTAATAGGCACCCCAATAGTCACCATTACAGCAGAAGACAGAGATTCCGGATTAAATGGAAACATTTTATACAACATAACTCTTCAGGAGCCTTCCGGTAGTCATTTTGTTGTTGGAACTGATACAGGAGTTATTTATACTGCACAAGAGATTGACCGAGAGTTCAGCGACACTTTCAGACTGACTGTAACAGCTACTGATCAAGCTCTACTTCCATCAGATCGATTGTCAGCTGAGAAGTCGGTAACAATTATTGTGGAAGATATCAATGACAACGCGCCCACTTTTGTGTCTATGGACGCGGGGGTTTTGCCAGAAGACTCGGACCGTGGGTATAAGGTTATGACCTTATCTGCTATTGATAGAGATGCTAACACTAATGCAGTTATCACCTATGAGCTAGTGGAAGGAGACATGGACATATTTTTTCTAGATCGCAACATGGGGGAACTGTATTTGTCTAGACAAGTTGATAAACCTAAGGTGGTGTATTCTTTGACTGTGCAAGCTACAGATGGAGCGGCTATTTCTAGCAGGAAATCCTCTAGAAACAAAGTGACCGTCATCGGAACAATGAAGCGACCACAAGGCTTAGTATTCACAGCATCTGAATATTCTGGTTCTGTGTTAGAAAATGAGCCAATAGGAACAACTGTATTGTCTGTCCGTGCTCAGTATCCTTCTGGTCAGTTAGAAGGAAAAATTGAGTATTACCTTGTTGGGATCTACACAAACGTCTCACCACAACAGCGCGTATTCGCTATCAACAGATTGAATGGAGTGATAACGACAGCTGAAGAGATAGACCGCGAACATAATGCTCTCGTCTATGAAATGGAGATATACGCTGTTGATGTGAGTGCCACTGTCCCTAAGACATCTAAAACAAAGGTAAGATTTTTTCTTTATGACTATAGCCTTAAATTAGCATATTTTTCAAAATATTACTTGTACCAAACGAAGAATTCAAGACACTCATGAAACGTTACTTGCGATCTCAGTTTATTTTGAACATATGGATAAAAGTATCATTAATAGCAAGTGCACATAAATTATGTGTACTGATGTTTGACGTTTATAACTTCTAATTGATTCTCTATATAAAATTTGTTTCACTTATATTTTTGTGTTTTGTTCTGACTTATAATAATTAACTTTCTTCTGAAGATATCAATAATATTACGATACAGTTCACAAAATTAAATAAATCCTATAATATAAGCACTTTGTATGAAAAGAAAATATTTTATGTGTAATATTGTTACTTTGAAGCTTATTTTTTTTAATATTGCTATATAAACAGTAGATCTTACTTACACAGATTACAAATCAAAGTAAAGTTTAATCTTCGCTGAAAACATTAAGTTCAGTTGTAATGAACAATTGACTTCTACAAGTGTATCAAAGCAAGACATCACTTGTTATGCTAAAATGTATCCAATTTTTATATTTCTACACACGCAAACAAGTAAAATAAGTGTTACTTTACACTTATGAAAAATATTGTTTAGTGTAGCTATCGATAAATAATGAAATATCTGCTTAACTATTCTCAGTAAATCTGACTAAGTATCTGGTACTTTATGCTTTGAAATGTTTGTATGTATTTTATAGTTATGTGTACTATACACCCAAGGTTAAAAATGTGGGTTTGTGGTAAAATTCATAATTGGTAACAAACTTAAATTTGTTATAATTATTCAAATTAATGTTTGTTGTTGATACCTATTTTCACATTTATGTGTGCTGTCATAAAGGTCTGCAAAATTTTCATAATTCTTTGGGTGTTAACGAATTTTTATAACTGTCATTCAGATAGGAACGTAATGAGTTTGTTCGAGTCCAGGTGGTTAAGACATTCGACTCGTAATCCAAGGATCGCGGGTTCGAATTCCCGTCGCATCAAACATACTCGCCCTTTCAGCCGTGGGGAAGTTATAATGTGACGGTGAATCCCATTATTTGTTGGTAAAAAATAGCTCAAGAGTTGGCTGTGGGTGGTGATGACTAGCTGCCTGCCTTCCCTCTAGTCTTTGCTAAATTAAGTACGACTAGCGCAGAGTGTCCGCGAGTCTTTTGATTTGAAACCTTCGACTAAAAAATAATTGTTAACATTTGAAATATCTTGAATCATTATTTATCATCTTTTCTATTTCAAAAACAAACATCTGCAACAAATTACTCAAGTGAATATAATAACGAACAAACTTAAAATAAGACGCTATCCAAATATTTGCATATATAATATTATGCCAATTTAACACATCAAACACATCCTGTAAACTAAGGCGTTACACTGTTATATATTTATAGGTAATTTCGTTACGATGATAACCTTGAAGTTGACATTCAACTCATGGAGACGAACAGAATAAGTAGACACTTGAATTACATATATAATTCACTAGAAGTAAATATTAAATGTACAAGGTGTAAGGCGTTTATAAAATATTATCTGATTTCTCTTTCATTCCACACTGACGTTCGAACATAAATATAAGAATATTGCCAATTGCTATGCACATAGTGCATTGTCTCTGTACGTATGTTCCTTATGATAATGGTAACACATGGTACAATATATAACTCGTTTTCTATTTCTATCTGGTGTAGCATCTTAAAATGTAGATGACTGGATTATTAGCGTTCAAAAGAAAGTACAAATTGGATACACTGACAAAAAAGATACCTATTTGCTCATTAAGGTTCTCATAATTTTAAACAGAGGTAACATTAATAATTCCATATAATGAAATGTTGTACATAAGTATGTACTTCTATTTTTTCGCAGCAACTATAAATAATACTATATGCACATGTTTTGTATATAAGTTCAAATTTTCTCAATTTAGTTAGAACCTACAGAACTGCTATTCTTATAAAAGGCAAAGTTAACGAAAAACAAGTATTCTAGAACGTTCACAAGAAATATAACGTCAGCTTACATAATCAGAAAATAAATGCTATCACAATAACGCAAGACATTCACAAAAATAAATTTTAAAATATTTAAAATTAAAAGAAGATTAATTAATAAACATTTCAACTGTTATTCTGTATTTTTTACGTTTTTCCGTTCACACTAACTGATGTGTTAAGAAGCAATGGTTTAAGTCGAAGGTAGCCGGCAGAGGTAGCTTTTAAAATTGTTTTCGTTTGTTTGTTTTCGGAATTTCGCACAAAGCTACTCGAGGGCTATCTGCGCTAGCCGTCCCTAATTTAGTAGTGTAAGACTAGAGGGAAGGCAGCTAGTCATCACCACCCACCGCCAACTCTTGGGCTACTCTATTACCAATGAATAGTGGGATTGACCGTCACATTATAACGCCCCCACGGCTGAAAGGGCGAACATGTTTGGCGCGACGGGGATGCGAACCCGCGACCCTCAAATTACGAGTCGCACACCTTAACGCGCTTGGCCATGCCGGGCCCTTTTAAAATGTCTTTCTAAAAAGTACCTCTGCTACCTTGGTAAGCCCAAACTAGACCAAGGGGATAATTTTCGACAAAAATTGCTGAAAATATTTGCGTTGTTATGTGGATAATCCATAGTTTTATGAAAGAGGCATTTCGTTTGTTTGCAGACGTTTTAAGACATACCTCCGACTTTTACCCACACCCTGTTAAAAATGTGTTGTAGAAGTAATATACAAAATAACCGGTTCAAGTTTATAAATAATAAACATTAAAGTGCAACAATGAAAGCTATTTTTGTTTTATAATCACATTGGTAACTGGTAACAATAGCACAAGCCAGATTTTTATGGTAGTATTAGACTTCTTACGGTGCCTGAACTAACCCAATTTACTTATTTATTTTTAAGTGATAGCAGTACTTGAACGAATCTGTTTGTAAGTGTGTATGTGATTTCTTATGGCAAAGCCACATTGGGCTATCTGCTGAGCCCACCGAAGGGAATCGAACCCCTGATTTTAGCGTTGTAAATCCGTAGACATACCGCTGTACTAGCAGGGGCGTGTTTGTAAGTAATTTTAGTAATGATTAAATCTGGTATAGACTTTTCGACAGAGTTTATCTGATTTAAAGCTGGACAACGCTTTCCAAAGTGAAAGTAGTAAATCATCTGAATATTTGTTTTATTGTAAATGATATGCAAAACATTTTTTTTTCAATGATATAACTTGAAATAAAAATGACATAAAAATGCAGATAGAGCAAACAATAATATAGAAAAGATACTCATCTCATTTAGTACTACTTAATCTTTTACTTCCAAAAATATTTGCGTGTTTTGACGTCATCACTTTTATGAGCTGTTCTCACATAGGGCTAAACGATGTCCATGTAAATTATAGCTTAAATAGTACCGAAAAGTATTTAAACAGCAGACAGCAAAACCAGAATTTTTTTTCTAATTATCTTATAATTCAGGATTTATAATGTTAATAACGTATGCAGATCGTTTCTGTATGCAAGAGTTTTTACTCGTCTAGATCCCTATTAGCCCACTCAATTCAACTTACTAACAAGGATGGCCAAGCGCGAAAGGCGTACGACTCGTAATCCGAGGGTCGCGGGTTCGCGCCCGAGTCGCGCTAAACATGCTCGCCCTCCCAGCCGTGGGGGCGTATAATGTGACGGTCAATCCCACTATTCGTTGGTAAAAGAGTAGCCCAAGAGTTGGCGGTGGGTGGTGATGACTAGCTGCCTTCTCTCTAGTCTTACACTGCTAAATTAGGGACGGCTAGCACAGATAGCCCTCGAGTAGCTTTGTGCGAAATTCCAAAAAACAAACAAACAAACAAACTAACTAACTAACAAGGAAAAAATAAGTACGGACTTAACGTAAAAAAAAACAAATCGAGAAAGGCAACAAATGCTTTTTGAAGTGACAGTTAATAAGCGTAAAAAAAGTAGAACATCCATTGAAAGACTTTACCAAAAAATCATCTTTTGTAAAATCATAAATACTGTATGACAACAATCACTGCTTAACGTTTAAATATTTTATGTGGTTCATTGTCAAAATATCTTTTTTTCCCTTCATAATAACTGTCGAAAGAAAACATTATTCGTAAGATATCAGTATCAATACAACACGTGTACCGAAACTTTGGAATGAAGGATCTTACATCAAAAATAAAACCTCGAAAAATATTTTTAATGAAGTTTACAAAACATAAAATCTACGACGTTAAGTGATGAGTTACAAGTCGTGTTAAGAACAGCGTCTACATTTCTAAACTTATATACATATAATTTTCTGTCTGGATCAACTGTTGATGAGCGACAGTTAAATAAAGTCAAAGAAGGATCATGTTGACATTTACCATATAATTTAGAAAATAAACATATTATTTATCCGCTACTCTGAAAATTGATCAAATTTTTCGCTCGGATAGCTAGATGTACTTACCTAGGGAAGTTTTTCAGCGCTTCCAATCGTTAGGCTTAATGTTGGGTGAACAAGAAGGCTGTATGTTTCTATTTTTGGAAAACAAAATCCAAACTGGATCGATATGTATATATTTGTCAAAAGTTTACATGAGTCTATATATATATATATATTTATCTACACAATAGTTTCGTTGTCTATTTATATATTTCTTTCGTTCTTTAGCACTTTTTCCGAAGCATGAAACGTAATTGGACGCCATTGTGATTTAATTTTTGTAGTGGATATATAGGGTCATTTCCTAAAGGGGCCACGAGAACAATAATAAGTAAATTCAAACATGAATTTGTAAAATTTGTTTGGTATCTTGGTCGGTCTTTAGAAAAGCTGTAGGTATGACCATTAGAAGGAAAATTGCTGTTGTAAGTAGTATTTGTAAATTTTATCTTTAACTTAAAACGTGCTATTTTTTTTACCCTGTAACTGTTCTGTTTCTAAACTATTAACCTGTGGATAAAAATCATAAGTGTTGTTCGCACTTTGATAAGAAACAGAATATTAAAGTTTAGTACTGTGCGAGGCTTTGGTAAAAAATTAAAGTCGTGATTTTCGTAAAATCTTTTTCAGATTCACGACTCAATGTATGGCTTGTGTACAACAGAACAGTAAATGAAATTCGTGAATTTCGTGTAATTTACAGTTTTGATAAGACCGCAGCAGTTCTTGATTTGTATAAGCACACAGTGATGTATGACTTTGATATTAAAATACAGAAAATATAAGATTTAACTTCAGGATAGAATACTAAGATTCTTTTTGTACTATGTTTGTTTTGACAATGTAAAGAGTTTTTTTTTTTTTCAAAATAACAGTTTTCAAGTTAAACATAAAACGTATGCAACTCAAAATTATACAAAAACGAAAAGGATTGGATGAATACGAAATACAACGAGCGTTAGATGAAAAATGTCATCACTGAACAGTCAGAAATAATTGTATTTAACTTTTACAGAAAACGTCTGTTTTACTAGGAACCAGGTGACTATATTACATGCAGATATAAAAGCTTATTTATCTAAGTTATTCTACTTTAAGAAAAACATTTTTTTTCTGAAATAACAAGTTTTTCACACTATTGTTATCTCAAATATCTCAATTCATGGGCTTACCAGAAAATCCGAAACACACTTTTTCGATGTATACTCCTCTATTTTCAAATTATTTCAAGACTTACAGATAATTTAATTTCTAGCAGTCTTATATAAAGAATGAGTAATTTGTAGTTTAATTATAAATATGTCACCCCCATACCAATGGCACAGCGGCATGTCTGTGACCTTACAATGCTAGAAGCTGGGTTTTGATACCTGTGATGTGCAGAGCACAGATAACTCTTTGTGTAGCTTTGTGACTAACTGCAAACAAATTAATTGTAAACAAGTAACTCGTTATAAACCATAA
Source organism: Tachypleus tridentatus (assembly GCF_004210375.1). Classification (NCBI taxonomy): domain Eukaryota; kingdom Metazoa; phylum Arthropoda; class Merostomata; order Xiphosura; family Limulidae; genus Tachypleus; species Tachypleus tridentatus. The sequence continues at coordinate 92,136,544 of NC_134837.1, forward strand.
TTGTCCGTCTGCCTAGTGTCACGAGTTTTCATGAGAAACTGGTTTAATAAATGTGGATGAAACTTGCTAGATAAACTACGGTGAACCTTTAAATATTGAGTTTAAATGGATAACAATTGGACTAAAGACTACAGATTCACAGCCAATTCAATTTTAGCGCATTAATACCGTGATTAGGGGCTTAAGTGAGAGAGGCGGTCAGCGCTAAAATACGTGAAACTGGCATCAAACATAGGTAATATTTATTTCCTCGCATATCTCTGGTACATTACATCGGACAAACGAACAGTTCATTATGGCTCGGAATAAAAGACAGAATCAACCATAACAATTACAGAATTACTTTTGAAGCTTTTCATTAGTGTGGTAGTTTTGAAATTACGCGTATATCTTATAATACCAAAAACAACGTACCAGCATGTTAACGTAAACAAAAATTATGTAAAACAGTTTGATAAATTCATTCTATATGATAAAATATTGAAAATAGTTTTGTAAAACTTAACGCGCTCTTTATTTTTATGTTATTTATATTAACATATGTTGATTATATATACATAGAAAAAAAAACTTTAAATAGTGTTGTAAAAACTTAGGTTATTTTACCTCCCATATCTTTATAATGTAATTTAAATAAACTTGGTATGATTCATTATCTAATAAGTTTTAGTAATGTTATATGCGGTCAGAATTACCAAGTATAGGGTCTAATTTATAAATAATAATTACTTAGAGGATCCACACCTTTGATATTCAAAATAAGATGTACACTCAAATGTCAACTGTTTAAGCGCATTTTGTTGTCCATTTTTTACGACTCAATATTCCAATGCAATCAACTGAAATTAACTAAGACCGAAGACTGACTAAAATTATTATGAATTTCCAGTTTCATGATAAAAGAAAGTTAATTTAACTAAGACAATTTGCTATGCATAGGCGCACTATTTTTGAAATGTAAAACATTGAAATATAGTGCAACTTATTATTATTTAACTTTATGAAAATCTCAGACAAAAATCAAATGAAGCTTAATTCAACATAAGTTATTGTTACTTAAGCCATAGTAATTTAACATATGTTGTGGTTTCTTAAGTTATAGGGAGATTTTGTTTAATAATAAGACTTTAACTAGAGGTTGCAAACCACTGAAGTGAATTCCAAAGATGAGATTGTATATTCAGTAGTTTATCTATGTGTGTATGTGTGGATAACATAGTTATCTGTTATATGGTGTTTGTTTTGGCCAATATAAGTGTCTTTTCTCCTACCTTACGAATATGAATAACTGATGCGTGAAAAAAGTGGTACCGGTGTGCATTTTTGAATTTCCAAAGAAAACAGTTCAATTATAAGTTCATTCTGAACTGTTTCTACTAAGTCTTAGATGAGGATTGTACAGATTTGAAACTATTGACTAAAAGGGTCCTTTTTAGTAAAAAGTACGATTCATTTTAACATGATGTAGCTTTTGCACAATTTTCAGGGTTGCAGTTGACTCCTTAGAAAGAAGAGACATCTTGTTAATGCAGCTGTCCTAAGATGATACCAAATTAAAACAGTCAGAGTTCAGTAGATGAGCTTATGTAAACGACCACCCACCTTGTAATAGATTATACGTTAAAAGAAACAGAATAAATGTTTGTCTCTTGGGAAGCGTGGATACCTCAAGTACAATTTTACATTAATTTTGTATAACTGGGACAATTTGAAACAAACACTCTATTAAACACATCAGTTAATGTGTGACGTCTGGTCAGGGCCGAGTGAGCAAATTCGTGACAACTAAACAACATATGAAACCACTACATCACGAACAACTCGACGAGAAACGCATTAAAATATAAGCTTACATGGGAAAGTGAAAAGCTGAGCACTATGTATGTGATGTTCAAAGTCAGCCGATGAATCTTATGATATTTTTCCAGCGGTTACTTGTAATTCAAATGAGTGTGATAATTTAAGACCATAATATAATCCGAAATTAATATAATTTCAGGAAAATTATTTACTACACTAATTTAAGTCTCTTCTCAAAATTTATTGTTAAAATGTTCATAAAATCAACAACTGGGCTACTTTAGTGTTGTTGTTGTTTTAAGACCGTTTAAAGTGATATCAACGAGGCATTTAACGTTTAGTGTGAATATTACATGTTGTTATTTAACTTATAGGGAAACTTTGTACGTTAGGTTTAAAATGATATTGACAAGGCATTTAACGTTTAGCGTGAATATTACATCAACGCCACATAAAGTAAAGGAATATTATCAACAGAAACTTGTGTTACAAAACTCCAAGACAAATTAAACAGAAAACAGTGAGATTAGTGCAAAAGTATCTGTGACGAAACTGTAATAAAATATTGCTTACCCTAAACACTGATAACAGTTATGCATCAAAATATGATTTGTTCCATTTTTCTCTATCAATAGTGTGTTCGGCATCTGTCCAAAGTAATGTCCATGATGATCTGAGACTTATGTTACGATATCATTGGAATAATCAAGGATATACAAAACAACAAAATATTTTATAATTCAAATGAAAATTATTTCATTGAATACAGTTATATATATATATGTACGTTAAGTTTTTTTTGCATATATCTGATGTACTTATGTAATTTAATTTAAATATTAAGAAAAGAAAAGTCAAATGGAAATAGATTTTCATCAGATATTATTTAGTTTTTATTCGCAAGTGACACAGAAAATTTGGTTAAAGAAAAGAAATTTGAACATGGTCTTAACACAAATAAATAAATACAGAAGGACTACGTAAGTGTCTGTGATAATTTGAAATTAGTAAGTTTAATAAACAATGGATATTTGAACATGTGGTTAAAAAAGGTGATCTAGTATCGATGAAAAGTTGAATTTAAACCGATAGACGTTACAGTAACAGTGATATTATACATTTCTGTAACATCTTACACAGTTAAATTAATAATCCAGCCTCATCATTCGTGCGTGTAATAAAGTAATAACCTTAATCACCGACCCCTGCCCTCCAGGGGCACAGCAGTATGTCTACGGACTTATAATTCTATAAACAGGGTTCGATACCTGTGGTGAACAGAACACAGATAACTCATTGTGTAGCTTTGTGCTTATTTACAAACAAACAATAAACTTAATCACCCTTGAAAAGTTACATTTAATATTTTTCATCATTGGTTCCTCTTTATGGACAGTAAAATTAAGAAATAGTGGTTATCCTAATCAGTATTGCTATGAAAGGGTGAGATAATCTATGTTTTAATGTAATGTATCTTATTTGATAAAGAACACTTTCTGAAGAATATGAAGTTACAAGAAAATCATATTATGGTTTCTATTTTATGCTTAGTGAACATTCATAAACGTGCTTGGTTCTTTCTTATGGTCTAAATGGAAACTATGTTTCTACTACAAAACGACAAAACCTTATAATTCGAGTGCTTTTGAAATGATGACTTTCTATATTCCCAGTTTGCCCCTGAAGGAGAACAGTTCATCTTTGAAAGCGCTCAAGTTATAGGGTTTTTATTGATTTATATTAAGACTCTTTGAATCTACGTGTTTTTCTGACGTCATAATCTAGGTTTCTACTAATTAGATACCGTTTTAAACGTTTGTTTTGAACTTTACTAAAAATCAGACTTATTCCAAATGCTATAACGTAACAATAAGTACAACTATCATTTAAAAATACTTAAAATAAATTTAATACAGATCCTGCTAAAACGTGAGTTATGCAAAATAATTGTCATTCATATTTGAACTATCATTAAAATATATGACTAAACTATTTAGCACTGCTGTAAATTAATTAATTCATGCGCTGGGATTTGAAAAAGAAGTGTCATCGACATCCACTAATCTCATTAATTTTATCATCACGTAAGTTTGACTTTTTTCACCAGTGACAAGAAATTAAACAAGTTCACTTACTTTACAATGCTAAAGTAGTGATGACGTAAGAGTTCTCTTCTCCACCCCACCTTTTAAGCACTGGTGCAACATAGTTTCTTGAACTCTTAAGCATATGAAGGAATTTTTCAGCAAATTATTTTTGAGATTAATAAGATAACTTAACACTCGGCTAGCATATATCATAAGCTTTTTGTCAAAGTATAAAACTTGTTCAACTGCTGTTCAAGCCCAAATAAACATCATTTACAAGTATAATTATTTCAGACGTAAACTTACACATCGTTTAGTGGTGCGTATGTATAAGTAGATCTAATTCGCAATTCCATCTACCATAAATTCATACATAGGCGCATTTATGAACTATGGTAATAAACTCAATTATAAATAAACCACCCACTATTTGCTTTTTATAAACATGATCATGTTGAAGGTATTTCTGTCTAAAAAATGTCTGATAGTGTATGAAAAAGGGATACTATACATAGCAACCATTAAGTTTACGTTCATTTCACAAAACTGCTACACAGTGGTCCTAGACCATTACCTCCTGCCATTGCGAGTAACGAAAAGAATGCTTACAGTTTTGTATGTGTTTGTACCTTTGTTAAATAAAACGGTTAATAAGTTATTCTATACGTTGTTTTATAATTTTTTTATAAAGCTTGTCTCGTTTTTGTTGCAATTTCAAGCTTAGCGCAACTAGAAAGATTGCTAGTATAAGAGTGAAAGTACTTTAGTTTCGGACGCTAATGTTATACCATTGATAACGCTAATATAGGTGTAAGAATACATCCTATTTTCATTATTTTTCAAACACATGTATTTCAACACTGAGAACGCTGATATAAATTTAAAAGTACATCTTTAGTTTCGCTATCATTAAAACATCTGTATTGAAACCATGATAACGCTAGTATGAAGAAAGAAGTACATTCCTAGTTTCATTACTTTTGACAGCACAGATAGCCCTCGAGTAGCTTTGTGCGAAATTCCAAAAACAAAAACAAACATTACTTTTGATACACGTAAAACGCTAGTATGAAAGTAGAAGTACATTTCTAGTTTCATTACTTTTGAAACACGTAAAATGCTACTTCAATATTAGCACAATAAGGCTAAACAAACGTAAAGAGATAACTGTTTAAGTTACCATTGTGTAAACGACCTTGTAACTGATAATCAAAATGGGTTCGTAGCTAATTTGTTTTTCTAGTGAATAGCTTTGTCACATGGTTATTTTATTTCGTTATATTTATCCAATCCATGAAGAACTAGACTTAGCTTTAGTAATACACAAGAAGTTAAGTCTAACTTCTTCTCACAAATATTTTTATTCTAAGCAGTATTTTATTGAAAGAAGGAAAAGATTCATGCATTAACAATCTTTACATAGCATTTATAAAGTCAACATAGACTCAAAACTGTGTTGTCTTACTGTTCCACTGGTTTCTCCACACCTCGTTCGTTACCTTATCCGTAGAACAAACATTACCGAATAGTACGTTTGTGTGATTCTATTACATATGAAGTTGTTTGAGTTTACTTTAATACATCTGAAATAGCTTTTTAAAATAAATTTTAAAGTCTGTAATCTGATCTCGTGAGATGGTAATTTAGAGTATGTTATGATAAAGGTTATGGCATCAAGTTACTTTTATCATTAACACGGGCCTGTGAATTTAAACTTCATAAAAATGTTGGTTTTAATAATGGATTTTCCATAATTTAGTTACGCAAACTTCGAAAATAGTATTCATTTATTTCTATCACTTAAGGGTTTTTGTGGGGTTTCTTTACCAATCGCAAAGAAAAAGCTCTTACTTAGATCAAATTGTTATTTCCTTTACCACACTGAACATTTTTTATGTTATACATAAAAATACAAACAAAGTGAAGAAAAGGAAAGAAGATTGATATCAAACGAATATGCATCCTTACTCATCTTGAATTTTTTGTGTGAACCTTACGTCATTTAATCTCAAAACTACTATATTTTGTTATGTATTGTATCTGGATCATCTCGTTTCAATGTTCAGCAATAATCAACCATCATTGATGTTCTATCTTCCCTGGTACATCTCTCCATTTCCTTGATGTCTTAATGAAATATTTTCTCTTGTTCTTTGCTAGTGGCACCGAAACTTTCAGGGCAATAGTCAATATGTGGGTATAAAAAATGAACTTTTAAGCTCATATAAAACCCAAGTTTGAATTTATCGATTATGTTACTGACAACATAATTTTCATAATTTGGGCCCTTGTTTCCTGAAACTTTGTCATCTCTAAAGGCACCCAACTCGTTCAGTTGATAGATTTCCTTCTTGTTTTTTCGAACTTTTTATCCGAACTCAATTTCCTAATTTAAAGCCCAACAAAATTTTTTTTCTTTAAATTTCGGTCCTCAATGAGTTGATAATTGCCCGCATAATACTTGAAACAGTCGTCATTTTTGTCTAAGGCCTTTACGAACTGCTTCATAAAGCAAAGTTTAATGTGAAGTGGAGATAATAGGACTTTCTTTGTGTTAACTAAATTTTCGCATTCAATGTTTTACGATCCTGATATCAGGTTGAATCTGCGTGGCCATTGCTTCTTTATCCAGTTCTGATTTCGTGCTCTGCTCTCCCATTCACACAAAAAAAAACATGGACACTTTGTATAACCGGATTATTGACCTAACAACGTACAAGAGACTTTTAAGTCTTCACAAAGTAAGTAGCCTAGCACGTTCTTTGTATTTGACCTTATTAAGAAGAAGTTCGAGACTTTCGTACGATTCCTACAAGTAAATTGAATAACTAATAGCAATAGATGTACACGTGTTACCATTGGGAATGAGAATATCTTTTTAGACTTCTTTTGGAGGAATCAATGAACAATCACCACTCATTTGGTTCATAGACTGCAATTTCTAACATCGGTATTAATACAGCAATATTGTTACACCAAACCAGTGAATCTTCTTGCAAAAAATACGGTATAAACACTTTCTCACGATTTCTGTTCCAGTAAAATAATGTCTCTGAAAATTTAAGTTCTTAGCTCAAAGTGTGGATCCTAAAATATCTGAATAATCCTTTGGAAAACTTAATTACCAAATCATTAAGTTTACCTTGTGTGAAAAGTTGTGATTCGCCAGATTTAAAATAGTCCCTATCATCATTTCTATTGATATCAGATTCAGATATAGATGAAACTGTATCAAGAGTTTCCAGTGGAGTAGGTACAGGTACATCAGATCCATAAGCAACAGGTCGTATAGCAGATCGACGGTTCCGATAAGAAATTTCGTTTTTTTATTTCGATTGTTTTGACGAATTACATACTGTTTCGTTTTTGTTTATTTACAAATTTATCTCAACTATAACAGAATATAGCTTGGTCATTTACACAACCTATTGTTGTAGCGACGAATAAATAATATTAAAAGGAAAACAAAAATGTCAAAGTGCACACAAATATTATCCAGAAGTGACACGTCATACAACTTATTGACAGTTTATATACTAGCGGTGTGTTTCTCGTGGTTTTAGAACAATCGATAAAACTCACGCTGTGATTGTTTTAGAAAAATCTATAGCCAGTGGTTGTCAACATTTTAAGTATAACAAAATCTGCCACTATTTTAATGAAATTGGTTCATCTATGTATAAGTACATATGACGTTTTATGAAACTCTGCACCTAGATACAAATTAATATCATTTTCAAATTCAGCGTACAGGAATTACCGTGAAACATGTAAATATGTCAAAACAATGAAACTATCGCAGGCCTGTGGAATCAATCAAAATGTTAAAGATACCTACTGTCACTAAAAGGAAAAAGAATGTAAAGTTTTCTCATGATACGACAAAAACAACACTTTAATGCAGCTTTAATACAGTACAATAAACATAACTAATTATTCTTATTGAAATTTGAAAGTTTTTCATATTTATTTGTATATTATTCTTATATAACTTCAACCTTATAACTAGAGTACGTTATGTATATATTATTATTTTATAACTTCATGGTGAATAAAAAGTTTTGAACATATCTTGATAGTGTTTCTTTGTCATCATACGCAGTCGTATTTTGTTGATGAAGGGTTTTGGCGTAGTGCGTACGTTTCAGTATTAACAATAAATTTGAAGTAATATTTCAAAATGGTAATATATCTAAGATAAACAATAACTTGAAGCAATATTTGAAAATGGTAATATGTGAAAGATAAAACTAAACCGTATTTTAACTTTCCAAGAGTGGGGAAAAATAAGAAAATAAAAGTGAAGTGTTTTATTTATGATAACAAAAAATAAAAAAAATAAAAGAGTAAACATCCCAAATATTTGATCAATCAAGTTTGAAAACTTCTGTATATGCATACAACAAACTATACTTTGGACATGTATTAATTTATCAAGTCAATAATTGGTTTTATATTTTATAGAAAACAAAACTACTCAAGCATATATTCACCCTGTATTATCAATACGGCTGATATGAGTATTAAAACTTTAATTAAAATAAAGCATAGAACAACTTTTCAACTTTATTAGATCATCTTCAGGTTAACAGAGAAGGTGAACCTGAGGATGACCTAAGAAGGTCGAAACGTTGTTCTTTATTTTAATTAAAGTTTCAATATACACACCAGCCGTACTGAAATACATTTTTACTTCAAGTGAGTTTCTCGTCATCATGGAGTACATTTACCCTGTGTTGTGAATGTAGTTGTGTTGTTGTAGTTAAATATGTATAAAAATACTGCATACGCACATAAAAAAACTCCTGAACCATTGTTTGAAAATCGATTTTTTCTTCACGTAGTATTATTCAGTTCAATATACTAAAAATATAAACAAAACTTGAAAACGTTGTTACTTATTTAAAAAACATTAGCCCTTAAGTACATTTTGTTTCGTTAATTTATTACCTGTGGACAAATATTTTATACGGGCATGTTATTTTACACCTAAGCCATAACTTACCTGTTCTGTGTTTGTGCTTACGCGAGTACTTTAAAAACTTTCCTCTGGTAACCTTATTCCGTTTTTGTTGATTTTTTCAGAAAAATCCTCTACAATATTTTTTTTTTGTATTACCTATATGGAATTTCATGGCGTGCAAAGTTATTTCAACCTTAAATTACTGTAACAGTAAATTATTTCCTTCAATATCGGGCTAATCTCATCCCAAGAGATCAGAGTGTTAACGTGTTAATCATGATGAAAAAGTCTTGCATCCTGCTTGGATTAATTTTCTACTTTCTCAGACTTAGTATATATGAATATACCACCGTGTTCTCACGCATGTATCTCTAAAAAGAATAAGAAATGAACATCACTGAATTGAAGATCATAGGTGCAGATATTAATCCATTACATTTAAATTAAAATATCTTAGAAATGAGCGAGCACTGTTTTAAAATTATTTACTATGTGAATTAACTCTTTATATTTGCATATCAAAATAATGCTTAAAAATTAGATTTATATATTCACCTTTCAGTATTATACTCCCGCCTACATTTCCTCGGACTTATAACGTTAAAATTCAAGGTTCGTTTGCCGCAGTTAAGAAAGCTCAATTAATCTAACACATGGTTTTCGATACTTAGTTAATCCAGTGTTCACTGTTTCCAGGTGCTTAAACATTGGTATTCGATTTAAACTCAAACTTATTATTACAAAGTTAAATGTCTAACGCCATAAATTATTAAATTAACTTTGAAATGTTTCTGTTTATTCTGAGAGTTATTCATATTAGCATTGCATAAAAAATATTAACGATATTAATGTTCACAATAATAGATTAGTCGTAATGTTTTAGTTTTATCTTGGCTTTTATTACAAATTTTGAAGATCTACAGTACTTTACATACATACCAAGAGACTTACTTTCAACTACTGAAAGCAAGAAGGAATTACAGCTTATGTGAATAAAAGACTTTGAAAAACTAAGCTTTTAAATTGTAAATGACTAGGAATGCTGAAATGTAAACTTGTGTTTTTTCATTTTTAGTCATTATAAATTATATATATTCACGTACGTGTCTGCATTATAACAAATCCTTAATTGGTAATAGGTTGTTTACACTTAATTTATGTGTGTGTGTGAATCCTGTGATATATCAATAACAAATGTATAGAGATGTCAACATCTCCTACAATCAGTCATAGAGACCAATGCAGCGTAAAAAGGAGAGTCCATCGACCCTTAAAAGGATAGCCATTGGATAGAGCATTAGAAGAGTAAATATTAGAGAGCTACTCATACTCAAGTTTACTCTGTAAGTAATTGAAATAAATAGAAAGAAACTGGAAGAATTAATATGGAATATGGTCAAAATGCTCAAAATTAACCACTCTTTGCTTCATGAGGTTTGACATCTGGAATTAAATTCGTCATTCAATTACATTTTAAGCCAGCACTTCCACATGGCGCAGGCATCTCCATACTGTTGTATTTTTGAGACGTTCTGTAATTCATAAGACGTTCATTACAGCTGTTAATTCAAGGTTTCAGTTCTCATAAAGATTTGAGCGTTAAAGCTTGTAGTAAAGAACAATAAAAAATCTGCTCTCTTAACTTACTTCAAACGAACAGAGTTAGATAGATTGAACTTCAGTCTGGATGTCATTATGTTATTCCACCTATCATATGGACCTGTTTTAAATGGTCTGCTGGTAATACTTTAAAAAATCCATTATAGTGTTTAGGTTAAGGACGATGCGACGTCATATTTCTATCAACATGCCACAAAAACGAAGCTAAAAATCGTATTGTATCATATTGTATCATTATAGTGTGAAATATTTGTATACAAAAAATCGTTTCAAACATAAACACTAGAAGTTGCATTAACGTTTCGAAATTTTCCTTACAAGCTATTAAACTTGCATCATTTAATTAAGTCAAAAGTATCTTTTATCTCTTGAAGTGTTTTTTTGTATCGTCAGTACAGTGAGGTTTGGTTTCAATAGTTCATATTTCACGTATATACCTCTTTACTCAATATTACATATGCATATATTGAAATTCCTATTGAAAGAAGTACTTGAAAGTGTCTAGTTTATAGCTTCGAAAATTCTGATATTATTGAGTACTTTACACTTACATTACTTTTTGTTTAAACTACTATGGTGTTATACATTTTGGAATTTCGGATTTATCCTAAATACCATCTCTATGCGTTGTTAATGAAATATCCAATAGACAAGTATGAAAATAATTATGGTGTCATAACAACATCAAAAACAAAAACTTTACAAAATAATCTTCAGTGATTAATCTTGGTTTACGCGGTGTATGGAAAGTTGCTGCGAGTTTGTTTGTTTGTTTTTTTTGCAATGATTACCTTCACAGATGGACTTGGTTCTTAATGGTTTGGTTGTTTGTTTGGCGCAAAGGAATAGGGCTACCTGCAGTGGTTCTTAGTGTGAGAAAATTCTTCTAAACTTTCTTTCAGCTAAACTCTTTTGTGCTTAAGAGTTTGACTAAAAAGATTTCGCGCAGCTTAGAAACGGACGTGGCTTGTTTGGATTTCCAGTCGTCGGTATCAACCTGGTGTTAGATTCGTGTCTTTGGAAAGAAGTAACAAACACTACTTAGATTCTATGGTTAGGTTTGGGTATGTAGGGCTTTGAATCGGAAAATAGCGATAATAAAGAGCAGCTTATGAAACTGGTAGTTCTACTTCTACATCTGGTGCAAACACGTTGAGAATGTGCTCAAGTGAATGTTTAGAATATTTCAACCAAATATCACAATAGAAGTAAAACTCTTGTTAACTTGTGAATAATATATAAATGTGGACGAACTATCAATGAGCTAAGCCTACTACTTTACACAAAGAATGATAGGAGAAAAACATTTTGTAATGCTCACATTTGTGATAAGGTGATGAATGCTAAAAAACAAGCTCTTTTAACTTTGTACCACTTGGTTGAACTGTGATGTGAACCAGTGGCTCATCGATAAGTCTGAAGGCATAAAACACAAAATACTGGGTTTCGATAACTGTGGCCAACAAAGCCCAGATATCCTATTTTATAGCTTTGCACTTATCAACAAACAAAATCGTAATAAAGGATAGCTATATGCAGATAGTCTTTGAAGAGCGTTGTGCGAAATTATGAAACAAATCTATTTTCGCAGTGGCTCGGCATGGCCAGGTGGATTAAGGCGTTCGACTCGCAATCTGAGGGCCGCGGATTCGAATCCCCGTCATACCAAACATGTTCGCCCCTTCAGCCGTGGGGGCGTTATAATGTTCGATCAATCCCACTATTCGTTAGTAAAAGAGTAATCCAAGAGTTGGCGATGGGTGGTGATGACTAGCTGCTTTCCCTCTATTCTTACACTGCTTAATTAGTGATGGTTAGCGCAGATAGCCCTCGTGTAGCTTTGCGCGAAATTAAAAAAGAAAAAAACAAACAGAAGCTTTCTCCGCACAATGTAAAGCTTCCTCTTCCTATTCCAGCAAAGGATAACCAACTATTGTGTGTAATAAATAAAGTGTAACATGTCATCAGCTGTCTTTAGGGGTATGACATTTTAATGACAAATGTTAGACATCTCTCCACGAACTGGTAGTTATTGCTGATACGTGGTAATTTATAAAGTTAGGGTCGGCCGTACGTGAGCGAAACGTTATTATTGTTTATGCAATTCACAGTTTTGTTCTGGTGTTTTGTGCAATATGGTCTAAATCGTGTCTTCTTTCTGGACCACGCAGGCAGTATATTTTATATCTGTGTGTGAAACTTTCTTTCTGTATCTGTTCATCCTCTAATTTTTTGGATGCTTCTATCAAATGTGACTTTGTACAACTAGACTGAATTTATATGGTAATATTTAACACGCGATTATGGTATAATTAACACACTATTATATGTTTACATAAACTATAAGCAGTTGAAGTACATTACATGACATCAAGAGATGTTTACAATGTTTCCTATACGGCATATTTTACCATGATGGAGACGTATACTGAACTCTTAGCACTTGGATAAGCTTTTTTTAATGTTTCTTTTAATAACTTAATGAAGTTAATGTCTGTGCGCTTTATTACATAGCGGGTATTTCGTTTGCATAATTTTTAGAGATGACTGTTCTTAAAAGGCGTAGGAATACGGTCTTAGTATGTTTGACAAATGTCCACAGTTGACAGGTAGTTTTCAAAGGGGTAGATTTGCTTTACAATTCCTTAGCCATAGCCCCGTGAGACACGTATAATCTAGCCGAGACTGCCAGAACTATGTTCTGAGGAGAGTTGCCGTAATATCAACTAATGACGTTTTGTTCAATCATGCAGCAGGCACAGGTCCATTAGGCCCATTACCTGCATCAGGGCACTTTAGAGGAGGTGAATCAAGCTCAAAAAGAAAATCAGCGCATCAGTGCAAGCATTAGCTCGTGAAGCCTGTTATTTCCTGAGATTGTGAATAATGCATGAAACACTAGCTGCATGTGTAGACAATAAGAGTTTTTATCATAACAATTAGTGGACGTGAATTCTTTACAAAATATGGCTGGTAACAGACATTAAGCACTGAGATGTTTTGTTTTTTATTATATTAAGTTACATGTGAAATATATAAATATCCTCACGTCGATATCAAGCTATACTCCAAAAATGTTTAAGTTTTGCTTTATTTTTGTTGTCCATATAGAAATATTATTAATTGTATAAATTTCATGTGTTTGACATGAATGTATACACAAATAATCTTAATGCTCAAATATATGGTTGCTTAACGAGTTTAAATGCTACTTTATATAATTTCTTAAACATTATTTTTTATGTGTTTAACTAGCGAAACATGGTAACCTGAGTTTACTTGGTAAAGTCATTTTATTTAAGTCATAAAAACACAGCCTTTTAAAATCTCTAAAGTAATGACTATTCTTAAATATAATAAAGATTTTAGAATCTGCCCACATACAGCGTTGATAAAGGCAGTTGTCTGGAAAAAAGTATTTTGACCTATCAGATATTTAAGAGCTATGTTAAAGTGCGACAAAATACAAAAGTTACATAATATAAAGTAATATCAGTTATACGAAATTACACAGTGTACTTATTTATTCGTTAACACTAGCTTCCAATCAGAACAAGCTATTTATTTAGAACAAAACTAAAAATCAACCAAGCAACCTGTATAGTTGATTAAGGATGCTTTCCATGCTTTTTTTACTATAAAAATTAGAATGTACTGTTTTATCAATTGGGTACTCTCGCTTTTATCAATATTAGTAGAAGTAATGCTTATTTTTATACGTTACAGTTTTAATACTAGTAGAAGTCACAAACAAAACGTAATATCTTATTCACTATGTGATTCTCCATCATACAGCTTGCTCAAACATTTTAAAAATAAAACTGACCTTTGCTTTGTACAAATAAATATCCGTTTTTAATTGTATATATATATTCCTACAAACGAAATAACTCGTTATAATTATATTTTTACTTGCTCAAACAAATGTACTCGATATTAACATCACAACAATTTTAATGTATTTTTAAAGCTATATCTTACATATATTTTGTATCATTATCTGTACTTTCACACTGTTGGGTACTAGAATTCCCCCTTGAAAAAAATTTAAAAAGCTTTACTAACTGTGTATTCTTACATCGTACTCGCATGAAGTGAATACAGTTTGCTGATAACAGAACGTACGGAGCAGAAGAGACCGCCGTTGTACTATAAGGGGATTAGGGCCTCCTTACACACCGCTGGCGGCCTAAAACTTTCGTGGCATGTGGTCGTGGGCTGTCACCTTGTTATGGACAAATGAGTTCTGTGTTTTGGCAAAGTACGTGTACTGGTGGCATCCTGCTTGTATATGGTAGTTGACCTTGCCGTTTATATTTGTAAAATTTTATTTATATGTATAAACAATTCTGAAGACTCAACGTGAGCCTCATGTGATGTAGTATACATCTGAAAGTGTACGTTATAAAAATAGAAAATGTGAGTTGCATTTGTGAATATGTTAGAAGGTTTGCACAAGGATGCGATATTTTATAACCTGAACGCTTTCGAAAAGCGGACCTTCTTTTTTCAAGGGTAAACTATTTGATGTAGAAGATAGATCATCGTTTGGTTTATATGTGATATCATATCTCTGTGCGAAAATGATTATTTGTACCTACTATATGTTTTTCTGACATAAAGTATTACAAGGTTTCCATAAAAACTCTGTAACTATTAAACCGTAGTACACGTTTAAATGTTTAAACGTGACAAACATATATATAAATGTTTGTTGTGTGTATGGTTTTAAAATATTTCTTTTGTAAAGAATCTTTTCATTTTAAGTTATCGTTACTCATCAGCATTACAAGGATTATCAAATGTTCCAGTTTTATTTTTTTTTCCCGATGACAAAGAGTAACTGTGAAATTATTCCAGTTTACATATATCTCAATGTGAGGTTGATAATGTACGGTTTGACGTTAACTACAGCTTTTTTTAATGTTACTTGAAAAATCACTTGAACCAGACAAATCACACGATTCATTGTTCCACCTCTACTCCGCCTTCTTAACTTGTCATTATTTAGTCACAGGAATTGAGATTTAAAGACCTGTCCAGCCGCGAAAAAGAAAACAAAGAAGCAACATTTTCCTCTTGAGTAGGCTTAGGCGCGATTTCAGTCTATTTTATTTTTTTTAAACACGTAACTTTTCAACAAATTGTGTTTGTTTATGGTTTCAAAAGGCAGTGCAAAAATTATACATTATCTGACATATGTAAAAAAAAGCTATTGTAATTTATACTGTTCAAAGGTTGTTCAGTGTTACTCCGTAAATTAAAAAAAAAATGTCATAGTCTTTTATTTTGGAAACGTAGTAACCCTAGTATTGCAATATATATATATATTTTTCTATTTTGAAAATATACGTATTTTTCTGGCAGGGGTTTTCAGATATAAGTTTGTTTTGAATTTTGCAGAAAGCTACACTAGGGTCATCTGCTCTAGCCGTCCCTAATTTAGTAGTGTGAGACTAGAAGGATTTGTTTTGAATTTCGCACAAAGCTACTCGAGAGCTATCTGTGCTAGCCGTCCCTAATTTAGAAGTGTAAGACTAGAGGGAAGGCAGCTAGTCATCACCACCCACCGCCAACTCTTGGGCTACTCTTTTACCAACGAAAAGTGGGATTGACCGTCACATTATAACACCCCCACGGCTGGGAGGGCGAGCATGATTGGCGCGACGCGGGCTCGAACCCGCGACCCTCGTATTACGAGTCGCGCGCCTTACGCGCTTTGCCATGCCGGGCCTTCTAGAAGGAAGGCAACTAGTCATCACCAACCACCACCAACTCTTGAACTACTCTTTTACCAACGAATAGTAGGATTGACCATCACATTATAACGCCCCAACGGCTAAAAAATACGAGGATGTTTGATGTGACGGGGATTCGAACCCGCGACTCTTGGATTACGAGTCGAGTGCCTTAACCACCTGGCCATGCCGGCTCGCATATTAGATTAATGCACCTCATAATTTGCCTAAAAATTAAGATTATTTGATTATTATCTTTACGGTAATCAAACTTAACATAATCATCGATAGAAAATGTATTTTGAAAGCATGAAATCTAGAATAACGTTCCTGTAAAGTGCATTAACCAAGGTACAAGCAGGCTTATGTGGTTCTCTCCACAATTATACATTCTAAATCACTATTTGAAGCACAAATGAGTCCTGACTAGTAAGACATTTAACATAGTCATTTGGTTTTTATTCGAAGCACCATTGAGAACACATTTTCCTATCTTTCTAATTGTGACAAGATATTATAAAATGGGTTTTCGCTTTACTGAAAGCTCAATAAGCAATAAGACAACGTTAAAAGTTGCAAAATAATTTTCAACAAATTACGAAGGCATAAGACTTTGCCTAAGATGTTAGGTGAAACACGTTACAAGTATTATGTAAGGTTTAGCATTATCTTGTTGATTTTTGATAATTGCTTTACACAAGGCCAGTCCAACTGTACCACTTGAATAACATAACAAACTTTGGAATATGGCAAGCAACACCCCATTATAAGGGAAATTACAAACTGTTAACTGTTGATGGCAGCAATTTATTTTTCGATTGCCGTTGTTAATAAAGTGTGAAAATGGAAGTGTTAGACTTTCTTTATAAAATCGAAGAAATTCTTCTTATCCGTTGCATTACAGACTAACTATGATATGACATCCATGTAATTTATACAGAAAGGATTCAACCAGTTTGATGAATATAACGCAAACAGCACTGGTCGCTTATGGAAATATACGTTTTAAGAGATTTTTAATAGAGTGGTTAGCCAGTATTTACTCTTGTTTAAGAAATTATAAGGAAATCTATATTCAAGCTACAAATGAACATTGAAATTTTCAATCTGAGCTGAATCTCATGCACAAATAGGCATGGACAGAGAACTCAAGGATTCAAAGATATTTGTCCCTAATTTTGAACTGTTGTCCAGAAGGATGAAAGTCAGCCATCAACATCCGCTGCCACATGAACCTTGTTTTGCTCTTTGAATAGAAAATTAGGAGATCGGTAATCTTATAACGAGCACACAGTTATAGATGCAGAATGTGTTGAATGAATCACCTTTCATCCCCGGACCTTCTGATCCTCAGTCTGACAGTTACCTAACTATCAGGTTCAGTTAATTTCATCAACTGCAGCTTATGAAAGAATGCTCATTGAATGAACAGCAAATAACACTGCACAACAATTTTTTTTTGAAAAGTCTTGCTTCCTGAAAAGTTTTTGCTGATTGTAACAGATACCTGGTGGGTATGCACAAATATAGTTTTGGTTTTGCTTCATCACGTTGGAACTCTGAGAAATAGACAGTTAACTGTTTACCGGCAATAACGTATTTAATTGCGTTTGTATTTCTAATACGCTATTAAGCTCAACATAATTAAACGTGTTTTGCTCCTAATTTTCATTTCTATTCAATGTCCGGTGCATCACATTGCAGTGTCCAGCAGTAGTCAGCAAGCACTGACTGATTCCAGTTGCCCCGATATCGTTTTCCCATTGTAGCAAAATTGAAGATTTGGATAAAATGGTTCGTGATGGGCAACTCTGGATGTGATTTTCATGATCAGCAGTCAAAATATATAAGAAACACTCAACAATGTTCAAAAGCAAAAACTTTGTTGTGCAGTGTAATCGTAATAAGGTTGCAATTTTTCAGGGTCTAGTTTCATCAATCCATGACCATGTTACTCAAGTTATCAATCCATTTGAATTCGTAATGTCCTTTTAAAAACTATACCGTTTGTCTACAGCAGAACCATATATACCTGCTATTCATTAATAGTGGTTCTGTTCTTGATATTCGTAACTGCTATATTATATATCAAACATGGTTATTCATTTTACGTCATTTTTCCCCGAACACTTGCACATTTTCAACATTCAAACTGAACGGTATGCAAACTCATCAAAGTATATAATAAAATGTGCTCTGTTCTCTTAAGAAACACATAGCATCTTGTCACTCCAGATGCTAAAGATGCCCCAGAAATAGCTCTTTCAGAGAACGGTCAGGGATTTTTCAAGATCTTATATACATCTAATTTTAGGCATTCAACTTTGATGCCAGGCTACCAGTTTTATCAGTGGTGACCAAAATCCATTTGAAAATGAAATGTCAAGAGCTGTAAAGATACATGAAGTCACAACTACCATGTTCTAATTTAGCAGAATGTTCACGTATTTGCATTTCGAATCAAATATAATTTCATGTGTCTGGCTTGATGATAATTATCAGAGGTGTAATTCACATAATCTTATAAGAGCTAATGTATTTTAATAGCTTTCATTCATTGCAAGTATATAATGAAGGTTAACTTCTTTTTCTATTATTCTTAACGTATCTGTGTAATTAAAATATTATTAATTCCCCTATCCTTTAATTGTTAACAGTAGTGAAATATATCACATTGTTTTGTGTATAATTAAACGCGTTACGATGAGCTACGTGTTTTCTGCTCACCATGGATATCGAGACTCGGTTTCTAGAGAGTTAAGTTCGTGGACAAGCCGCTGCGCCACTTGAATGGACGACTAAATTGGAGAGCAACATGTAATAATTATATATTAATAAAGTACACCTTTACGGCCTTCAATACCACCATTAATAATATCAACATAAAGCAATTTAACTGACGAGAACGACCAAAGTATTTTGATACTGTCCTAAAAATGGATAAATGAAATCTATTTCATTTTATAGTATTGAACTACGTAGCATTGAACAGCAGGTCTAAAAACATCAAGTCAGTTATTGCAAGTCTCTCGGATAATTCCCCACCTTTGAGAGCTCAGTGGTGAGCTTGAAAAATTAAAAACTAAATTTTGAGTTTCAATCCCTACAATGAATACAGCAAAGACGTTCCTATTTACGTTTGTACATTCGATTACCTCTATGAATGGGCAGAGAATTAAGAATAATACATTGACTAAATTATTATTTCACAATTGCTATAAAATTTTGACTCCAGGCTGGGTAATATTCTACCGGACAAGAACAATTTTAAACACAAAAAAATAAATATTGTAATGCAATATACATTTTATTATTAAGAAATATAGTTTGTTTCATGCTTATAATTTAATGCTTTCTAAATCTCACAAAACTATTACAACGTTATGAAACCTGGTGAGATATTTGGTTATGTAAAAAAATAATCAAAAATTTGTTCTTTGCTTTTACCATAAATTGATGTATTAACAATTCAGAACAGTGGCTTATAAGAAACATTTATCAGGGCTGAGAGTAAATATGAACTTTAATATTTTGTGAATCTTCTAGTTACAGTGAGCATAATTGTATATATCGATCTGCGGCACAAAACATTTGTGTTAGTTTTCATCCCATTCGCTTGAATTTTCAAGTACGCCAAAAAGCTACTTTTTCTTGCAGTCACTATACGATAGATTGAAGAAACCCGCGGTCAGACAAACAAACTCTGGTAAATTATTTAATTGTTTGTT
Source organism: Tachypleus tridentatus (assembly GCF_004210375.1). Classification (NCBI taxonomy): domain Eukaryota; kingdom Metazoa; phylum Arthropoda; class Merostomata; order Xiphosura; family Limulidae; genus Tachypleus; species Tachypleus tridentatus. The sequence goes on from NC_134837.1 coordinate 92,156,480, forward strand.
TGTTTTGAATTTCGCGCGAAGCTACTCAAGGGCTGTCTGCGCGAGCCGTCTCTAATTTAGCAGTGTAAGACTAGAGGGAAGGCAGCTAGTCATCACCACCCACCGCCAACGCTCTGGCTACTCTTTTACCAACGAATAATGGGATTGAACGTCACATTACAACGCCCCCACGGCTGAAAGAGCGAGCATGTTTGTGCGACCGGGATTCGAACCCGCAACCCTCAGATTACGAATCGCACGCCTTAACACGCTTAGCCATGCCGGGCCTAGAATATCAAGACACTGGTCTTATTTTAATCTGAGGAAACGTGAAGTGTGATATAAGAAAATAGTCATACCATTTCTATCTAACAAATAGTAAGATACCGCGGAGTTAAAAATATAAATACCATATAATTTATTTTTCTTAAACTCGAAACTATAAAGTTGGTTATCTGCGCATGTCAGTCCGTTCTGCCAAATTTTCCACTATAAGCTGCTAAGTTATTGCAGTATATTATGCTGTGGAATAATGTAGTGTTTGTTATAAGGTTAAATATTCATAAAGAAAATTTAAAACTAGTAGTGAAATTTTGTTTCTACGTTTTCTTTTCAGCTGTGAGAAAAGTATAATTTCATCGGTTGCTTGAGTTAAAATTCATAGTCATAGAGTGTCATTGTTGATCCCAAATTATATCTATTTCCAAGTTAGTAGGCCCAGCATGGCCACGCGGGTTCGCATCCTCGTCGCGCCAAACATGCTCGCCCTTTCAGCCGTGATGTACGATGCATGATGTACGCACTTTATATTTTAAAAGTTTGTTGTTTATTTCAGTGCGCTATCTGACCTATAAAAATGGAACATATTTGGAAAACAAAAAGTTTACACACCTTGCAAATGCTTAACGAAAACAAAGATTTTTGTTTTACTTTTTAAACAGTTATTTTTTTTATAAAAATGCATTTGGAAATACGTTCATAGAAATAGCAATTGTACGTCGTAATTGTTATTTTTTGTCTTGCAGTAGTTCAGTATAACTATTTTCTTGTAACTTAATTTTACTTACATTATAATTGATGTAAGGTCTAATCTCCATTTTGTTTCAGTAATATGTGAAATTTATTTTCACATATCTTATGATACATAAAGGTTAAGAACTGCATAAAGAGATAGATCCATTTTCAGAAGTTTACAGAGAAAACAAAAGGTTCTACTAAATCAGAGTTGTTCAGTGACACACAGTTCTAACTACGTCAGCGCCTCTTTTCAGTTTTAGTACACCTGCAATTCAACCAAATAAATAACTGTCACCTTCAAGATCAACTTGTTCAAAAAGAAAACCGAGAGGAGATCATATGTTCAAAAAGTATTTTACTATTGATCTCACAAAACTACATACATTCTCTATGACATGTGTGGTTCCTGGGCGAATTCAACTAAACCTTATTGTTTCAAATCCTTCTTGCTTCCAAAGACATGCATTAACTCAACAAATGTGAAATCTTGGATAGAAATAAAAATCTGGCGGTCTAGCCAAGCTGGCATGCGTGGCCTGGAGGAATGCCTCCCATCTGCGCTAAACCTCGATAGGCCACATGCTGACTAAGTCCTACAATCTCCAAGCCTAACTTGTCTCTTTTATACTTTCGCAAGGATATTTATACTTGATAAGAGAGAGTGATGTCGTGCGGCATGTTTCTGATTAAGCAAACTCATTTTGTGCTCGTTGGGCGCCACCTACAGGCAGACAGGATGTCTCCCTGGTGCGTTGTAACGTAGGCATTTTTTGAAATTGCAGTTTCACGACCATACATGAGTGAAACTATGTAAACCCAACTTAGTCCTCATTCGTCTTTTATTTCTTGCTTCCTGACTTCATTTCTTTCTCTATCTATCTCTCCCCCTTCAAATCTTGAGTCAGTTATTTCTCTCTGATTCATTTAACTAGAATAATTTGGTATCAACACTTTGAAATACATATTATTCGCACCTGATGAAGAGAGGAGGGATATTTCGGCTTTTCCACACAACTTTGGAGTTTCATGCTCGTAGTGTCATATTAAAGACATTTTGAAAGACAAGTAATTACATCATTCTTGGTCATAAAACTGAGGCGGTGCGAAACGTTCCAATAGCCCTTGATGAATATTAATCAAGGACGGAAAACGCTTTATTAAATGCTGTCACGGACGGGTACATGATTACTCATTAAAGTGTAATAAAGCCTTACAGCTTTACTGAGACCCACCTCTGAAGCCTAAATCTGTTGCTCTAGTTAGTTTCCAATATCTTCTTGAATAAGGTGTATCCATATTTTTCACCAACAAAAGGAAGGTGTCGTCCTTTTTAGGAACTTCATTTGATATTAATTGAGTTCTGAAAATGAGTGGGTGTGTTCAACTATAATCTGGAAATCAGGTTGACGTTTTCTGGTAGACCAACTGTCCAGAGGTCAGAAATATAGCAATTTATCGAGACACAATCTTTTAATTCTATAACACAAAATTTTCTTTCAATTTTTTGTCCTTCTTATAGAATACTTAGTTAAGTGGAAAAAGAAGATTTATTGGACCAAAACAATGGAAGACAAAGTGTTTGATATAGCATTTCGCGCCAAGCGAAAATATTTAAGTCGCCTTTTAACAAAAATGTGTACATTTACGCTTTCACTCAATATGAAAAAATTGATTTATGGTTTCTTTAGTCACCTCTTGGCAACAATTTCCTTGGTGTAATATTTTCTCCCCATAAATTAATATATGTATATTACACCACGTTGTTTTGTAAAGTTTTATGCACGGTGAACTTAATCAAATGTGAAACGTTCGCTTTAATCCATATAAAACGATTAAACAAAAATACCTTCAATACTGCAGTTAATTAATATTAATTTCCAATTAGTGGTAGCTAGCTACTTAGATGGAAAATAAAAATAAATATGGTACAAATATAACTGGGTAACTATACTGTTCTTACGTTCTTGCTTATGAAGGTTAGAATGCATTACTTCATCAGTTAAATACCTTCACTGTTAACTGTATTTTCGGGCGTAAACCCAATAATGTTCTTTAGGGATCAACCAGCTTAAGATATTTAGATTAATCTTAAATCGATATGCTAAGTTAGTTTAACATTTCAGAATAATCTCTCGTGTAAAAAAAGCAGTACTAAAACAAACAAACTTCAAAATTCTAACCACTACTGTTAAAGAAAGTAACATTCGAGAAATAAGAGGGTATACCTTACTTAGAACTAATTGTTAACTTCAAAAATTGTCGTACGATAATTAGACAGGCTGTTCTACCTTAAAAATGATGGCCGATAAAAAATACTTCTTTTCAATTTGATTCGCAGAAGAAATAAATAACTACAAATATTTTAAATACATTTCGCACATGAAACAATTGACTACGAAAAATAATGTGATTTTATTTTCCTTCGTGCTTCGCGCTAATCATCATGGTATGGTCTTAAACATACTACGAAACAAGAATAATATCCTTATATCTTATAAATGTATTAATTTATCATTGGAAGTGAGGTTAATTATAAGGACTTAAATTCACCACCACAAAACTCTCTTGAATTATTAGAGGAACTTCAATGATCCACAGTAACTTAAGTGTTTGTAAAAGCTGTGAAAGTAGTGAAATAATCTGTGATTTTGGCTCAGTGAATTACTCTTTCTTGCTCGCAGTTTCAATTAAGGTTTCAATCAAGAGATCCTTGTCGTTGTTTTGTACACTTAGGAATTTTGTTATGTAGTTATTTCAACAGATTTTACTTACTTAGCTCACTTGATACTTGTTGTTATGTCAACATTTATAAGAACAAATTCAAGTTTCTTAACTGGATATATTACATGTCGTCATAGTCATTATAACTATTTAAGTTTTCCTACGAATGGAAAATATTTCTACAGATTGTGTCAATGAAAATATATTTTTATCTATAGTAGTACTACAGACACTTAAACAAAATGAAAATAAATCTTTTTCGTTTCATGTATTTGTAACAAAATTTGAGCGTCATTCATTAGACCTGTACTATACTAGAATTAATGTTACAGATTTGAATAACTTCTACAAACGTAGTACTACGTACAAATGTAGGCATATAAACTTTTTCACGTCTAAATTAAAAATCTAATATAACTATAGAAGATCATAGTATTTGAAATTATTCTTATTATAATGACCCAAGAACTGTTTCGTTGTTTCAGAATAATGTAATCATCACAACGTTCTCTATATTTTCAACTGTATGAATGATATTTTATTGTAATACACTAACTTACGTTTCGCAGTAAGACGACATTTAAATTAATTTAATCACGATGACTGATATAATGTTTTTAATGATTTCTGTGTTTATTTACAAAGCTTGTAATAGTTCGAAATGTTACTTTACTTACGATAGTCATTTCTAGTTTACAATCACAAAGTGATATGTGTTTCAGACTGGTATCTTGGAGTTTGATTAGTAGAGTTTGAATACGTAAAGATACTTATTTTGAGTGTGTGAAATGTATCGAGATTATATTTTAGTATGTCAGAATCCAATTGACCTTCGTGTATTAACATTCTCGCTATCTTACATGCTACTCCAGTGGCTCAGCGGGATGTCTATGGACTTCCAACGCTAAAAACTGGGTTTCGATACCCGTAGTGGGCAGAGGGTAGATAGCCCATTGACATAAATAGAGTCCAATTAATATTATTCTAAAATATTTCTGCATTATGGACTTTTGCACAACCTTCATATCCTGTAACATGGAATTAAAATTTTGTCACTTTTGTACAGATCGTCTTTATTGATATGTATTTTTGCTTCTGTATTCAGTTATTCAAATAAAGAATCTTGTCACACTAAATTTAAAACAAAAACAATTAGTATGAATGTGTCTGAATCTATTGAGATAAATAAATGCAAAAAATAAATTAAAATTATTAAATAAGGATGATGAACCTGATGGAAATGTTGACAGTAGATGGCGTGAAATTCTTTAATATGCAAATTGATCATCTGGTAATTGTATAAATAAGGCTATTTTTCCAAAATATTATATTCTTGAAGATGGCATATTGATATACTTCGAAATATATAGTATCCTTTGGTTTTTACTGATTTTTAATTCGTTATAGTAAATTATTGATAAGTTTATCGCACTTTTGATACTAGAAACTGTCTTATTTTTAGAATTGTGTAAAATAATCGCTGTTTTTAAAATGATTGTGAGTTGTTGTTGTTTTTCTAATTTTGTAGCTTAATTGTTTTGAAAAAAAAACTGGATACTAAGATGTTTCAAATTGTGCCTCACCCATTTGTTTAATTAACTCCATGTGTATTTTTAAGTACTGAGATTGGTACAGTTTTATTGTAAATACGACAAAAGCCTATAGATTAAATCTGACAGGTTTCGATAATAAAATTATCAAAACCTAATTTGCACACTTTTTGTGCTTTGTGATAGCCTAGTCCTGTATAAATAAATACTATATCATGGCATACTATTTCAACAATAATAAAGTACCCTCACTACTCATTTTGCTTTCACAACAATGAACTTAATTTTCACTTCTCGCTGTGCGCTAAAAAAGTGCCTGTGGAATCAGTATGAAAGGCCAATTAAATGCTCCCATGTCAGAATTAACCCTACAACCAGGAAGTAGAATCGGGTTTTATCCAACACGTTCGCAGGTTCCTGAACTGCTACCACGATACGAAATCATGGCGTTACCATAATGCAAACAAAAGTTGGGTTAAAGCAGGTTTTTCCTGACAGAGCAAAGAGAAATGACGATGCTGTTGCTGTGGGTAAGAAAACAGGTGGAACCTGCAGAACTCCTACTCACTGAAGCAAAGGCATCGGCAGAAGTCCTGCTCTCTAGGCTTGTTCTGAAATACAGAAATATAAATATATGTATATATATATATATATATACGCAGGATGACTGAGAGTGTATACATCCCAAACATACAAACTTCCATCAGCACTACATTTCAATTTTCGTGCTTTCAATTTATTTGTAAATATTTAACGTTGTATACGATGTATTTCGTTTATTATTACAAACGTATTTCTCTTTCTAATGATTACTTAATTTTGTGTATTACAAGGTTATTCTAAAGAAAGTAGGATGTCATTACACGAACACAAATATAAACACACTACTCTCTAGTCTTATTTCAACTTCATTTTAGAATGATCATTGTCCATATAAAATAGTATTCATTCTAGCATAAGTTTCATTGGAATACAGAGCTTGAATATTTTATATTAAAACAATTTTGAAGCTTAACCATCTCATTACAGTCAATTTCGCAGATTCGTCATGCTCTACCTGACAACCTTGCACCTTGGCAAATATCTTGAATCACAGTTTGCATTTCAAAGGACACCGTCATAAGACTTTCATGTCCAAAACACACCACTTCATCCTGCAGGCTTTCCATAGTTAATTAAATGTATGATAACATTTTCTCAGCACCCATGTTAGCAGTTTTATGATGCAAAAACCATAAACGCTGAATCCGACGATTTGGCTGGCATGTTTTCGTTTAACTTGAGATGTGACTGAAGATCTAGTTTTGGTGAGCCTGCACCCTGCTGGTATCGTTTCAATAGGAAATCCTTCTTTATTACGTTACGCACTGTTACCTGAGACTTGTGAGTAGCTTTCGCCACTGATCTTTTTATAAGTGGATTCTTATATGTTACAAAACATCGCACTTTTCTTACTTCGGCTGAGCTACGACTTCTTATTGGTTTCTTTGTGGATGATCTTGGTGCCTTAAGTTGAGCCGTATTCCCTTGTTTTCCCATGCCATTAAGTACGAGAGACATCACCATCTAAAAGGTTCTAAATTACTAATCTGAACACATCTTTATGACCTTAACATGTGAATATTTTGCATCAGAAAGATCTGTTGCATATCCTTCCAAAATTTAATCAGTTTTCAGTAGCATCATACTACCTAAGAAACGCCACACAATATCAAAAGCTGGTTCTTATACAGTCCGTTCTAATGTGACTATATTGGCTGTGGTTATCATGTGTTTTGCTGTCTTGCATATAAAAATCGTTTATATACAACTTACTCAATCATATACGTAAATAAAAGCTTTACTTGTTAAGTTGAAAACTAATGCAGTAAATAATGTTTTGTCACTGTAAATCTTGCAAGTAAGCCAATATACAAACAAACAAAGTTCCACAACTTTCTTCCAAAGTTATATGAAAAACTATTTCAAAAGATTGCTATGTCTCAATTATTTTTTATTGAGAACTAAGTATGTATGTCACTCCTATATTTATTATTGTTGTTTTCAACTTCTGCTATAGTCTTTTAATAAAATTAATATGCGTAATATTTCGTTTGTCCTACGTGTAGAACTGTATTCAAATTACGTTTATTATCTGAGCATAGCAAAGCGTTTGTTGTTTATTCAGACGAAAAAACAACTTTTAGAGGTCTATCGAATATATGTAGATCAAGGTTTGGATAAGCTGTTATATATATTTATACAAGAGGGGCACGTTACACCGACGCACTATCTTCTGTATGTACACGTCTGTACCATTGACATAGAAAGTACACGAACTAGCCTAGAGGGATTTCGTTTTTTCAATGTCCTGAGTCACTATTCAATCTAGGTAGGTTAATGCACCAAACAACATGAACCTTTCTTAACGCTTAGATTAACAATAGCAAAAAAATAAATAAAAATGAAAATTAAAAAATACCGAGCTCACGTTTTGTACAAGAAGTTTGTGACACTTGTCTTATATTTAAAAAATCCTCTTTTAGATTTTATTTTAAGTGTACTCAAAGCTATTTTCTGTGGTATTTATCATTTCAGTGATTTACAGTTAAGTTACCGCAATTATGCTTAACAACTCAACAGTACTTTATACCTGAAGCAGCTTTCAATGTTCAATTTTCCTTAAATTATATTTTGTGCAAAGCTATGCGAGGGTTATCTGCGCTAGTCGTGCCTAATTTAGCAGTGTAAGACTAGAGGAAAGGCAGTTAGTTATCACCAGCTACCACAAACTCTTAGGATACTCTTATACCAACGAATAGTGGGATTGACCGTAGCATTATAACGCCCTCACGGCTAAAAGAGCGAGCATGTTTGGTGTAACGGGGATTCGAACCCGCGACCATCGGATTGTAAGACGAATGCCTTAAACACCTGGCCATGTCGAGTCCAAGGTTAAAGGACAAAGGTTAAAGTGTATGGGGTTAATGGATATGAAAAAGAAGTACACGTCACGTGTGCAGGAAATATATTTGATTCCGATGCTACTGTTTTATTGTATTAGAATCAATGAACAAGAGAATAAAAATTTAAGTAAACGTTTTGTTTTTCGATATAATTGACCGTCACATTGTAACGACCTTAAGGCTGAAAGGGCGAGCATGTGTGGTGTGACAGGGATTTGAATCCATGACCCTCAGATTACGAGTCGAATGCCTTAATCCACCTGGCCGTCTATTGAAAGTTGCAAACGTATATATGTATCTGACTGAATCCACAACGAAATTTCCATTTGATTTATATAATTTTTCTTTCCTTTACTTTACCTGTTATCATTAAGAAAATATTCTCGTCATATAGTTATATTTAGACAAATAAACTAACATATCAGTTACTCAAATATCGATATCAAATTACCATTTCTGTGTTTCAGAATGAGTAAGTTATTAAAGTTGAAATTAAATGACAGCAAATAACTGATATAAACTTACAAAATGTATTTGTTTTTCTTCACCGTCTAACTTTTGAAAAAAAAAAAAAACATAGTAAAGCAGATAGCGGAAAAACCATACACTTTTTGCGACTTCATCTGAAATTTTATGATTGTTTGTTTGAATTTCGCACAAAGCTACACAAGGGCTATCTGCGCTAGTCATCCCTAATTTAGTAGTGTAAGACTAGAGGGAAGGCAGCTAGTCATCACCACCCACCGCCAATTCTTCGGCTACTCTTTTACCAACGAATAGTGGGATTGACTGTCACGTTATACTAGCCCCATGGCTGAAAGGGCGAGCATGTTTGGTGTGACGAGGATTCGAACCCGCGACCCTCGGATTACGAATTGTGTGCCTTGACCACCTGGCCATGCCGGGCCTTTGTGTTATGATATAAAAATATGTACAAAAAAGTAATTTCCTTCAGATTAAGGAAAATATTTTAATTGGTACGAGATTTTTTTTATTTTCGAAAATAAAGCATTTTTTCAGTTGTAATTTACTGCTAATTTAAACATACTAAAACACGAATTAATAAGATTTAAATAAAACATGTATAATAAAGAGTATAAAACTAACATGAACTAGTTTATTTAATGTGGTCTAAAAGGTATATATATAAATCACACGTATGAAATATTCTTCTATATTTATATCCAAATATTCGAAAATTCAGTGTTATATCCCTTACTCGAATAGTGCCGCTCCTAAAGTTATATTCGTTATGTCTTCTATACCAAGAATGATAAGAAAAAGATGACCAACATTATCTGCATATTATACTTTGTTTTTCTTTATCTACTTATACACTCTTTTCACCAACGTTTTCTAGACTCTACTTCACTGCATAATTATAACTTTCGGCTACCTAAAGGAGGGGCACAATCGGTAAGCGTGTTAGGAGTGGCTGTACGTTTTCATCATGTAGCTGATACTGTAACCAAAGCCTTTGTTCGGTTTTGTTTACGCGAAACCAAAATTTTCCTGAAGAATTTCGAATTAAATATTATTTGAAGTCTTATAAAGCTAAGGATCGAGTGTCGATGTTCCGCGTGGACAGAGTGCAAATAGTCCATTTTGTAACTTTCTACTTATTAGCAAACAAACTAGTAAATAAAACCACGTAACCTGTTATGAATAGTTTATTTCCAGGACTATCTACTATCACCAAATAAGTACACGAAACTTGTAAAGTTTGACGACACTAATACACCACACTGCAAGGAAAAACGTAATGTGTTTTCGCTTCACGTAATCATGAGCTAGTGATTCGGTAAAAACGAACTCCAGAGCTCTCAGTTTGGAAGTATAAAGAGCCAATACATGATTGAATTGAGAAAATTATTGCAAAAATCAGAAAATATATTTGTATTGTATTAATTTCCTTATTTTCGTGCATTTCGTCCAAAGCCACATGAGGGCTATTCATCTGTGCTGGTAGTTTTCCTTATAGCAAAGCCACATCATGCTATCTGCTGAGTCCACCAAGGGGAATTGAATCCCTGATTTTAGCGTTGTAAATCTGTAGTTACCGATGTACCAGCGAGGAACGTGATAAACAACGCTTCTCACCCCTATTTTGCCCCCGCGCGCCATTTCTCGGAGTTAATTTTTTTCTGACCGAATATTGTGATCTGATTGCCACTTGTTTTGGTGGTAATGGGATGCGAACCTTCGCTTCCACTTCGGCAATGTGGCTACTGAGTCGAGTTTGATTCACTTTCAATATTTGTTATATTGAACGTTAAGTTGAAACTGAATACTTTAGAATGAAATTTATTTATTTATTATTTTTTTAAGACAACTACAGTGAAGTAAGTCCTAAGTGTTAAAGAACATTCGCATTGGTAATGTATTTCGAATTAGGAAAAAGAACGTGATTTACGTACTTTCTGTTAGAAATGTTCCCCTCGGTGGACTCAACAGATAGCCCAATGTGGTTTTGTTAAAAGAAAAAACACACACACATAAATCTGTTAGAAATGTTGCTCAGTTACTTAATTTACTAAGCTTAACCTTAATCCATGTGACAGCTTAACTCAACCAAGTTCTAATACATTTACAAATAGTGATACATTTCAACTTTCATAATTCTACAAGAATAGTGTACCCATCTTGCTCACAATAATAAGTACATATTTATATATGGCATTTAAAGAATCTAGAGACAAGAGCTTTATCTGTATATATATATGTGTGTGTGTGAGTATGCGTGCGCTTGGTGTCCAAAATGTGAAATATATAAATATATATATGCATATAAGAGGAGTACTATACTTCTTAAGGGTAATAATATATTTTATATATATATGTATTTATATTTCCAAATATTTAGGCTTAAAAATGAATAGAATCGCAAATATGAGGTAAATATATACAAAGAAGTATCTTGGAAATGGTAAAACATATGAAGTGAGAGAAGTGTTTAGGAAGCACGACTCACAGTTCTTACTACAATACCTTTCTTTTTCGATTTCGCATTGTGGTTTGTATGTTAATTTTATTAGTCTGCTTCACATGTTTAACGCTCTTTGTTTTTTTTGTTAAAATAACACAAAAAATGTTAAAAAATGTTATAACCATTCTTCTTCTATGTTCTTTAAGCAGTTAAATGAAATCAATTAATATTGTGCGTGTTTTGCCTAAAAATGTCTCTTCTTTTATGTTTCTTTCTGTGAAGAACGGTTAATAGAATCATGTGAGGATATTTAATGTCCTCTTTGCTATTGGCGATCGGTTGTAGTTTTGCAAAGAATGGGTTGTAGAAATACGAGAGGGTAACCAATATTTCCTGTACTTGTGGCGATCGTAGTGGTTTTGCGGAGAAATGAAAATAAAAAATACAAGGAAGTACTCATTGTCTTCCTTAGTTTTCAAACCACTGGTTCTGTTTATTTGTTTTCTTGATATTGGAACAAGTAACATGAAAGGTGAAAAACAAACATTTTTTTTTCTTAGAATAACAATGTTTTTAGCTTAATAGATTGTTCCATTGTTTGTTATTGAATACGAAACTACACTATAGGCTATCTGTATTATGCCAACCAAGGCTAATGAAACAAGGTTTTTAGCCTTACAAGCCTTCAAGCTTACGGCTTAGTCACTGAAGGGCTTAACTTAATAGATTATGGGCGAAGATCACAAAGATAGAAAAATTGCTAAACATAATTTGGTAGTAGAATTTGTTTAGCTTTTCGGCAAGAAAATCTGTTAGCAATCCATATATATTCTTAACACCTGTAACACGAACCAGCCCATCACTTTTTAATACTTTAGACTGATCAACAAGGGGGTCAATCCGGAATTTGGTGAGTTAGGGTTATTTCAATAGATTTTGATCATGAAGCTTGACACAACTTCTAAATCATATAACGAAAGAAAACTAAAGATTAATAAAAATAGGACATGCTATAATCTCTATGGATTATGATACCATACTTGACATTGTCATCATTCTCATATTTATTCTTCATTGCAGAAAAGAAACTTTAATTTGAGAAACGCTATAAAAACAATCTTGTAATGCATTTTATTTGACTACAATACTGCATCTTTGGGATTTACTGTGTCATTAGCTTATTAAAATATTAAAACTAATGATTTATTTTACGTGATTCCATTTCGTCTTTTTGAAGGTATCGATAGTTCTGTGCTCGTTTTAAGCTGTCAATGAAGTAATCAATTGGCGAATCTCCGATTCAGCCGGTATTTCAAATCGGAGGATACTGCTTTGAATGAGTTCATACCTCTTCCAACCTGGGCCCACGGTTTAGTTTAATCGTTACAATTAAACCATCACATTCATAACCACATCTTGAACATTTCGAGTATGTTTCATTGTTACATCGCTTTACTTTACAAGTTAGCTTCTCTGCGTTCGATCTCGTGATCTCGAGTTCCCAGATCCAATCACAGACCACTTAATTTGATCTTTCATTTTACCTGTAATTAATACTATTTAAAATATAAAACATAGAAAGAACGCAATTCTTGTCTTCTTTAGGATTACAGACATTGTAAAAAAGGTTGTGATACGTTCCAAAAAAACTTGGATATAACAGACGTTTCGAAGCGCATTTAACTGGTTGTAGTATGCTTTTAAATGCAAAGAATGTGTAATGAAACATATTTTGTTTTATTTTCAAACCATTAAATATCTTCTACAAAGCCTCATTGTACACAATTATAATTAGGATAAACTTACAAACTATCTCTGAAATTGGCATAATAATTTATCACGTTATGTTTAACCATTTCCTCGGGTTTATTTGCACAGAAAAATATCCTGTTTTTCTCCTTCCTGTAAACTAGATACAAATGCTTTCTTCTTGTCTGAAATTATAATTCTCTAATAGTTATCATAGTGTTTGTTATTCTGTAACAACCGCTTTGTGTACTTCTGTCAACAAAAAGAATAGCAGAAGTCAACGTTTAACCGCAACACTTTCTAACTACCAATAGAACAAAGCACTTAAGTTTCGTCAACCTTTTACTGTATTAATAACAATAAGTTCTCATATTATAAAATAAAAATCGCGTACTTTACCATTGGCTAAGTTTAGTAATAAAAGAACTTTGACAAAGTATGTGATTACATCGTAAAGAACGTAAGAAAATACCAAAATGTATGTCAGACGACAAATTATGAACCTCGGTGGTGCAGTTGCACTGCGGCAGCCCCGAACAGCATAATCCTTAATAGAAATTTTCAAACGAGACATATTTGCATTTTAAGTATTTTATATTGAGCAATATTCCATATGACATCCACATTATCAATCTTATCCTTACACATAAGCCTGCATAGAGGTAGGTGAAAATAATCTTGTTAACAGTTATAAGTCACCAACAGTACTTTTTTAAGGCTGTAATAAAGCAACAGTAATATTCCTTAGACTTCGGTTGTTTGTTGCTAAGTACAAAGCTAAACAACAATCTATTTGTGCTGTGTCAACCATGGGTATCGAAGCCCGGTTTATAGCGTTGTAAGTCTTCATTCTTACCGCTGAGCCACTAAAAGATTAATCATTTTAGAGACATAACAAATTAACAATACCATTCCTTTTAGAGAAATTAAAAAAAAAAAACATATTTGAAAAGACTTGAGCTGAAAACATAGAAAAAAAAACATTAATACATTTGATAAATTTATATTCAATTCTATAAGTAATATTTACGGGCACGGCCAGGTGGTTAGGGCGCTCGACTAGTAATCTGAGGGTCGCGTGTTCGAATCCTTGTCACATCAAACATCCTCGCTCTTTCAGCCGTGAGGGCGTTATAATGTTACAGTCAATCTCACTATTCGCTAGTAAAAGAGTAGCCCAAGCGTTGGCGGTGGGTGGTGATGACTAGCTGCCTTTCATCTAGTCTTACACTGCTAAATTACGGACAGCTATCGCAAATAGCCCTCGTGTAGCTTTGCGAGAAATTCAAAACAAAACAAACCAACAAACCAAAAAGATAAAATATTGTACATTTCAGATGCTTCAGTTACTCTTATATATGCAGGATTGTATCTAGGTTTGTCTCTTTCTTTCAGTTGTCACAACTTAAAAACGAAAAAGTCATTTAAAAATCTCTAACAAAATAGCCAAACATTATATATTCTGGCATTCACGAATACTTTAAATGCGAATTAGTTCAGCAAATAATGACGTAATTAAAATATTACCACTCTCGTTGTGCTTTAATATTATAATGATGTACTATGTAGATAAGTAACGAGCCGAGTTAACTTTACGTTAAGTTACGAGCTAACAAATAGTCCACTTCTCCGCTGAGAATCGGGAGCTAAGTGTTTGAACGTAAGGTATTAATAATTTTAGCTGTTCAGATTGTGCAAATGGGTTTGTTGAGTGCGTTTCTTCTCTCTCTTGAATATTTTTTAGCGTTTATTCAGGATTTTTAAAAAGAAAGAGTAAAAAGAATGTAGGCGTATTGAAATTTTAGCGTTCTAGTTGTGTTATTCTAGATATCTTGAAATACCTTATAAACAATACAAATAAACATAACTATACTATACTATAAAAACTATATATATATATATATATATATATTTATACGTTTATTTGTTGAACGTCACTTTCTTGTCAGACTGAAATGGATATCTTTGCGTTCATCAATATTTTCAAAATGTACTTTACAAACATGTTGATATTTTACACGCGTAAGAATCTAGTATCAGTTAATCTGAAAGATACAGCGACTCTAAAACCAATATAACAAAACTCTATACTGCATTATGGAAGTTGTATTGTTACTGTCATTTCTACCATTTAACAATAATACAAAAATTAAATTTAGTTTATATATATATTAATTTCTTTGTTTTAAACACTAAACGTGTTTCAATATGACTTGAATTACACTCAAGATTGATTTAATGTACAGTGCAAACATTCCGTGCCAGGTCGTTTAATTTCAACAGTAAGATCTATAATTAATGCGTTCAAGTAAGTGAATCTTGGATATCATCAGGAAACGAAAATGGCCCGTTAGTGGCACAGCGATAAGTCTACGGGCTAGAAACTAGGTTTTGATACTCGTGGTGAGCAGAACGTATACAGCTTACTGTGTAACTTTGTATTTAATTACAAACAAACAAAAACGTACAATTTCTACCGAGTAACAACAAGGACATGCATTATTACACTAAGCTGCGTAAAAAAGCTGTTAAATATTCCACGTTAGACTGCTTAATATTAGAAAGTTTGTCATTCCGTATTTTGATCTTGTCATGTGGAACCTATATATTTTATTTTAGTGAATTATAATGGTGTTGAGACTTCGAAAACTCGGCTAATAGAAGTATTGTAAAATGAGCATTAAACTGCACATAAATTATAATAAAAAATGAGACGCATTTATTTCGTAATCTAAAAACATTGATATCATGTTTATTTCCACTTTTCCTAGGCCTGGCATGGCCATGCAGTTAAGGCACTCGACTCGTAATCTTAGGGTTGCGGTTTGAATCCCCGACGCACCAAACATCCTCACCCTTTCAACTGTAAGGGCGTTATAACGTGATGGTTCATCCCACTATTCGTTGGTAAAAAAGTAGCCCAAGAGTTGGCAGTGGGTGGTGATGACTACCTGACTTTCCTATTATAGTCTTACAACCCTAAATTAGGGGCAACTAGCGTAGATGCGAAATTCAAACAAACACTTTTACTTATAAATGGGTTTTCTACGTTATTTTCTGTGTTGCTATTTTCAGTATAATTTAAGTACATTTATTAATATGTATGTATAATACATAATTCAACGAACAGCACACATTACAGTAATTTAACTTTCATTGTGAATTATAATTGGTACTTTTATTTTATGAATGTATTATGTATCTAAGTCTATTAAAATAATTCATCCTGAACTGTGAATGTGGTATAAGTAATTGCGAAACATGTTTTTATTCTTAATCTACTAATTAATATAATAATTATATCAACATTTTTTTAGACGTTCTGCTGTAAACTTATCTAACAGTAGTAATACTTGGTAACCAACACAGCATTTGATGGTAATATTACTCCTTTGCGTTTGCAACTTTCTTCAGTTGGTTGCCATAAAAAAAGAGGTAAAGAAAGTAGTTGTTTATATTAATTTAAAAAACTGTTTCAGAAATGCCAATGGTTGTGAAGGATATATAAAAACGATTTTGAATAATCAATGAACAAGTCACGTGACAACCAAAGCTGATATAAAGATACTGTTAAATGGAATATATCAGATTTTGGTGCTCTTTGGTAGTATAATGTTACCAAAGACTGATCTCTTATGGGAATGGCATGTATCAGCTCTTTCTAATACATATTATTCATACACTCATATCATAAGTATGGACCCAGATCGGGTATTTCGAATTTCGTAGATGGAAATGTCTGTTAACTGCATTTGAAAAAAAAAAGGAATATGGATTCATATGGAGCACTAGAACCTTCCCGAAAAAGACTCAAAACATACTGCATTCCAACAAAGTGAGAGTATTGTAACAAGTCAGAATCCAGAAGCACAAATATCAGTGTCAAAAACCATCCACGTGTACCAGATAACAGCAATACAACATAATCAAGACACATCTAAGTCTGAGAAGCGACTCGTAATACGTGTACACAAGTTGTTTCCTGATATATAAGTTCTACTTTCGCATATAATCTTTAAACGATCACAGGGAACGGTCGCCTTCGCCCAGTACAGAGGTTATATAAAGCATGAATAAAATGGTAATGGCTTTTGCACAGAAACTACGGTGCAGGTCTCTTGTTGATATGCACGGTTGTCAGATAAAGCGTGGCCGGACGTAACAACATAGAAAATAACAACGTAGTAAGGCTCAAAATTTATTTTAATATAAAATACTCAGTCTCTCCATCTGACATTTATGTTTAATATATTTATTCAGCAAAACATAAGAATGTCTATTATTTAAGATATCTAAGTAAATTCTTAATTGTTAAGAGTAAAATAAGAAACAGACAGAAGCTATAAACTAAATCACATCATTAAATTGCAAACTCGGTCATACGCCTCAGCTTCTTACAGCAAATAATCTTTAGTCTTAATCATTGCGAAGTCCTTTTTTGTCATGTCTCCCATTTTTCTAGAAAAAAGTTTCCCCTCTTATTAAAAGTTGTCCTTAAATATTTAAAATTCTTGCCCTAAGCCTAAATTCCATTGTATATTCAACACTAAAATGTTTTCTGGTGCACTAAGTTATTTATGTAGAATGATATTTCAGGCGATGTTGTAAATCTTGTTCAGGGTAGGTTGCCTGCCTTCGAACTGCAGCGTTCGTGGCCACACCTTCAGCCCCATAGCTGCCAGCAGTCCGGTCTTTATCGTCGGCATTTAATTATCGAAATCGCTTTACTGTATGCATTACTTGCTATGCCTCTTCCTTTCTCTGTGCCTCTAGACTAGTTCTTTACAAATTTTTGAGTGTTTGCACCGTAAAGTGTTTTGAAAGATGAATGTTTATTGCTCGTTATATTTGAACAAGACGAATACAATAACGTAGTCAATCACTATTTAGGATTCGTGTTTTAAGTATTTCAATTCGATTTTATTCTAGATAAACTATTAATACCCTAGCGAGCTCCCCGCTATTAAGCGGTAAGTTTACGGATTTACAACGCTAAAATGAGGGATTCGATTCCCCTCGGTGGGCTCAGAAGATAGCCTCATGTGCCTTTGCTATAAGAAAAACACACACAATACCCTAAAGTGCGTAAATATATTGATGACGATCTTGAACTGTTTGCTTTGAATTTCATGCAAAGGTATAAAAGAGCTATTTGCGTAGCCGTCCCTAACTCAACAGTGTAAGACTTTAGGGAAGGCACCTCGTCATTACCCCCCCCCCCACCGCCAACTCTTAGGCTGCTCTTTTACCAACGAATAGTGGGATTGGCCGTGACTTTATAACGTCCCTACGGTTCAATGAGCCAGGATGTTTGGTGTGATGGGGACTCGAACACGCAACCCACAGATTAGAAATCGAGCGCCTTAACCACCTTGCCATGCCAAACCATCTGAAACTAGAGTAAAATGTACTAAATAGTCCGTATGATTACAATTAAAATTAAAAGGTCTCAGTGTTACGAGCTAAAATAATTTCAATATTGCTTTGAGATTATGGTAAAAGTTTCAAAATGTAATATAGTTACAGTGAAAACACAGTTTCTGATCTCTAACTACTTTATAAGTTTTTAGACGATTAAACGTGTAATTTTATTAGAGAATATTTATGTAATTAAATGAAATAGTATTTTATTCCTTATATTTTACATATTATGTCGTTATAGAGGCCCCCGCTAGTACAGCGGTATGTCTCCGGATTTACAACGCTAAAATCAGCGGTTCGATTCCCCTCGGTGGGTTGAGCAGATAGCCCTTTGTGGCTTTGCTATACGAAAAACACACACACACTCGTTGTAGAAGCGTGATATAAAATAGTAAGTTGTGTATTTCAGGAAACTCAAGAACAAATTTAACACTTGTGCGTTAACGTTTATTCAGAAATTATGTTTGAAGTAAAACTAAATACATGTATTTTTAGCTTTACTTTAAGGCATTATACACAAATCAACTTTTAAAAGTTATAGCTCTTTTACTAAAGAATATGGAATATAATGTTTGAATCTATAAGAAAAGTTAAAACATAAATATTTCTCAACGCTATTTTAACTTATGAAATGCATATACTTGTGCATATACGCGTGTACTTGTGAAATGAGGAATTTGCGGGTTTAAACTTATATCAAGTAGGTTAATGATAAGACGGCAAAAGTGGGGGCGATATATGTGACGATCAATCCCATTATTCGTTGGTAAAAGAGTAGCTCAAGAGTTGGCAGTGCGCGGTGAGAACTAGCTGCCTTCCCTTTAATCTTACACTGCTATATTATGGACGGCTAGCGAAGATAGCCCTCGTGTAGCTTTGCGAGAATTTTAAAAACAAACAAACAAGACGGCAAAAACCATATCAGGCGTTTTACTATACCTTTATTGTTCTAATGGCGCAAACTTCTAAAGATGGTGTGCTTGTGTGGTGAACGTTTTCTTTGCAGGACTCGAGTCATTGAGACCTAAAAAAGAAAAGAGCAATATACAGAATGTACCTAAATATTGAACTTTATATGCTTACTTCACAATGTTGTGTATTCTCGCTGACGTTAAGGGACTTTTGCAATAAGATATCTGTGTAACCCTTACACCAGTATTGGCCGAAAAGTATTCCAAGAACATAATATAGACTAAAGTTATCTTATTTAGTCAGCAAAATTACCGGATCTAAGTCGATTAAGGTTCTTCAGGATGGACATAAAAGCCACATTCGCTCCTGTTATGGTTTACCGATACATCAGAATCGACTGCAAATCATATTCCTTGACTAAACAGGTTCCAAACGAACCTACTAGTATCATGGGTATACTGTTCACGTCCAGTCTATTATATATGTGAAAACTGGTCCGACTCGATTTTAGAAGAGTTCCTTTAAAAAAGTGGTCAATCAAGGTGCATAAGTCACCGCTTATTAATTTAAAAATCACGGAGAATAAATGTGATTTTGATCGTTAGAGCTGTGTAGATCTAACATTCTCAAGTGGCTACTTTAAATACTTGAAAACTGGCAAAACGACACGTATTCACTTTATAATTTTGTGGATTAGTATTTGATGAAGAAAGAAAAACGACTTCTAACCTTCACGAGTTAGGAATAATCATAAATTCCCGTCTTCCATAAGTAGAAAGTTTTCAAACCTAAATGCAAGTCATATATGATACACGAATTTATTGCTTCAAGAACAGAAACGTAACTTTAAGAGAATGAAAATATGAAGAACTTAAAATACATTAAAACCCCAAGTATTCTTTTTTTTAAATATTTCTATTTACTTACGAACATAAATTTAGATTAATTTTACTTCTACCTCTTTTTAAAGTGTTTAAAATTTTGAATAAAAAATGCATATTGGAAAGATGGTTTCCTTGTTTTTGAAATTTCGCGCAAAGCTACGCGAGATCTCTCTGCACTAGCTACCACTAATTTAGCAGTATAAGACTAGAGGGAAGGCAACTAGTTATCACTACCCACCGCCAACTCTTGGGTAACTCTTTTACCAACGAATAGAAGAATTGGCCGTAACATTATAACGCCTCCCAGGCTGAAAGGTCGAGCTTGTTTGGTGCGACGGGAATTCGTACCCGCGACTTTCAGATCACGAGTCGAGAGCCCAAACCACTGAGATATGCCGGGCCTGGAAAGAAGAGCTCCACGATTCTAAATATCTTGAAATACAAACTTTTTTAACTGATGACAGTTAACTTTTACATAAACAATTTTGTGTTACATGCATTATCATGTATACTCATGCACAGAAATATATATATCCAAAATGCAATTTATTATGAGGAAAGGAAGCCGTGTAGTTTAGTGTTATAAATTATCTTACCTCTTTGGTTTGTTTAAATTTCACGCAGCGCGCTAGTCGTCCTCCCTCTAGAAAAAAACAACAATTAGTCAATACCATCCGCCGCCAGCTCTTAAGTTACTTTTTTAGCAACGAACAGTAAGATTGACCTTCACATTATACCTTTCGGTGTGATGGATATTCAAACCTGCGAGTTTCGCATTGCGAGGCTAGCGCCTTAGCCACCAGGCCATTCATTCGTATTCGGCAATTTTATTTTACTTTAAGTTACATATTTCATTTCTAAGTTTAAAAACACACAAACTAATGCAACCTTAAACAGAATAAACAATATGTCACACGTTTAATTTATTTTTATTATTTTATTTATCTTCAACATTTATTCTTTAAAATTGCTCAAGATAATTAGGAACATTGTACCATAATATTATTTCTTTTTGTAATTAGTTTAATTACTTTCTACGCCCCACGCTAGTAATAGCATTAATCTTTAAAACAAAAATGTATTACCTGTCTACTTTGGGAGTGCACTGTTTTTATTTTATTTTTTGTTGTTGTTTTTGTGACGGATCTCACTCTTCAAAGTGTTGATGGAACGGTCGGCTACCGGTCCTAGTTACAGATCTGCCTAGGAAAATCACTTATTTAACCTATTAATATTTGCTTTATTTTTACTCAACCTTTTACCTTAACAGTTGTGGGTACTCATAAAATATTATTGATAATAATGATTTATAAACCATAATACTGTTATATCTAGAAACGAAAATCACTATTTCGGCCCATCACTCCTTGCTTATCACAGATATTACAGTGTAATTAGTTTACAGTTTTACATGTGGACTTGCAAACAACACTGCTACATATTTGTAATGATACCTCTGCACCTTGCCCATAATTTTAGTGCTTATAATTGATATAAATACTGCTGTCAGCTTTCTGCAAAATCTTACTGGTCTAGACATGGGGCATAGAATCTGATAGTGGTACTTTTGTCTTATGGTCCTTGCGTATTCACTTTTACCAGATAGCGTACGTAGCGATTTTATGGTACTCACCTGGCTTTCAATGAGAAAACTCTTTACCGACTCTAAATTTATGGTAGGTATAGGAGAATATCATTGTTTATTAAAAAAAAAAAAAAGTCTATTTATGACCATAAAAAATAACCATATCTCTTGCACTGTGAAGCTTATTTACTTTTTTTTTTCTTACTGCGATCGTTTATTTTTCGGCGACTACCCACGTGGAGATGTGCCTGACGTGATAGGGGAATGAGGTAGTTAGACTTAGGGAGGATAACAGGAGGACTGAGCGATTGACATGCGTTCGTCTTACTTGTCGGCACACTGAGTGAAGTTCAGAGAAAGAAACGTTGTCAGAATGCCGAAAGGTTTAAGTTATCATCATTATAAGAAACTCGTTGCCGGTTCTTTTTTGTCACTGCGTTCTCAAGTCAGGTTTCATCTGTCACTCGATGTGTGTGAAACTTCGACCCCAAAGTCTGAAAATTTAGTGGTTCGTGGCAATGGACATTTTACTGACCCAATGATTTGTCGCCAATTTAATGATTTATATAGCTGCTTGAGGCATATCCTTAAATTCCACACGTAGATAAAAAAGAACAAAAGAAAAAAACGTAGATTTTGCGAAGGGCTGTTTTATATATGGCAGAGAGAAAGCACATATAACATGACACGTTTCATAAACGCTCTGTTTTGATTATAAATACTTGAGTGGTGAATAATTGTATTAAATTAAATTAAAGTACTCATAATAAAATTGGTAACAACTGTTCTTAAAGCACTTCTTTAATTTGTAAAACTTCCTAATTGAGGTTAGGATATGTTATTTTCGCAGAAAGCACATTTATTAACGTTATTGTTTAAAGTTATAATATATCTGAAATGACATAGCTGGGTGTTTATAGCAATAATAAAATAGACAACATATTTATCTCTTCTTGCTTCACTTTTATTTACCTCATTCTCAGTTCATCACATCCCCCGCTGGGACAGCGGTAAGTCTTTGGATTGACAACCCCAAAATCAGGGGTTTGATTCATCTTGGTAGACACAGCAGATAGCCCAAAATGGCTTTACTATATGAGAAACGCACACAAACACACAGTCCATCACTTGAGATAATTAATAAATACACCTTGGGTTAACCAATATAGAGGACGTATAAGAATGCTTTGTTTGTTTGTTTGTTTTTGGAATTTCGTGCAAAACCACACGAGGGCTATCTGCGCTAGCCGTCCATAATTTAGCAGTGTCAGACTAGGGGGAAGACTAGAGAGAAGGCAGCTAGTCATCACCACCCATCGCTAACTCTTGGGCTACTCTTTTACCAACGAATAGTGGGATTGGCCGTCACATTATAACTCCCCCATGGCTGAAAGGGCGAGCATGTTTGGTGTGACAGGGGTTTGAGCTCGCGACCTTCAGATTACGAACCGAGTAGATATAAGAACAGCGAGGCGTAACACAAAGAGTATTAGATATAAAAGGAAAACAAAACTTTGGAACAGTAAGTCATTCGTTAACTAATTAATGGGTGTTATATTTAAACTAATTAGAGCTTATAGCACCCCGAACAATAAATTTTACATGAGTTAAAGACAGAATTTCTGGTGATATAGGTCTCTGGTCGATCATCTAATTAAATGAATCACCTATCAATGAATCAAATGTATCATTTGGTTGAAGGAAAATAAAGATAGTTTTCATTCAAAGGACGCATGTAACAAGGGAACTTATAAACATTGATTCATACCTGCAGAGACTGTGAAGTGAAATTTATTGCACTTTATATTGTACAATAAAAAGTACAGATAGAATTTCGCGTGTCAAGAAGATATGCATTCTTCTCCTCTCTAAAACCTTAAATTTTTTTCGTACGTGATCTCCACCCCCATGTCTTCCCGCCATTGGGCAGGGCTCAAAATAATTTTCTGACATCTTAATTTCAACTCCCCACCCCAATCAGAAACTTGTCTATACGCCTACGCGTAAAAAAATAATTTTGAAATTTTTGAAATAATTCATTATCTTTAGATTAAATTCCACTCAAGTGTGACTACAAAAATTAGGGTTTATACGTAACTATCCACGTTTTTGTAATGGATTTTAAAAGCATAAGAAAAATTATAGAATAATTGTATATACATATATCGACATTTGATATACAACACTTTGTATGTGAGTGAATACATTGATTTTGTTTGTTTGTTTATTTGATCGTAATTAATCACCAAATTACACAATGGATTACCTTTGCTGTGTCCGCCGCAAGAATAGAAACTAGGTTTCTAGCATTATACAGTCGTCGCCAAAATATTTGCTTACTGTTCTTACTTACTAGGCGTATTCCTCTTAATTCCAGCTCGAATATAGGGCCACGACTGTTCCACGCCATCAGAACCGACATTGGGCCCACCTCCTCAGGTGATGTCATGAGAGTCCAGCGTCCCTGATTTCCTCGTCAAAAGATCTACTCCAGGTTATTTTTTTACCTTCCCACTCTTTCTTTTGCCTGTAGGTTCCATTTCAGCACATGTCTTCTCACATTGCTATGAGGCTTCCTCAGTGTGTGGCCAATCCAGCCCTATTGTCTCTTCGCAATTTCTTACTGAACAGGCATATGAGATGTCTGCTCTTACAGATCAGCATTAGAGATGACACTAGGTCATCTAATTTGCAATATGTTGCGAAGACACTTATTAACGAAAGTCTGAATATTGACTGTAATGGTCTTGGTGACTTGCCATGTCGCTCAGCCATAAAGTAGGATTGATTTCATATTGGTACTGAACACTCTGATCTTCATCTTCTGGAAAAGAAATGATGAGGTTCATATAACTCGGAGAGGTCTGAAAGCGAATCTAGTTTTGTTGATTCTTAAACTCACAACAGGACCCAACGCAGTTCAAGAGAGATAGTATAGAAGAAGTTGAGAAGTTTGTGTACCTTGGAAGTGTCATCTCAAAGGACAAAGGGACAGAAAAATACGTGCTACATGTGTGACAGTGGACATAGGAAATTCATAAGATCGAAATATTCCACCGTATGCCTATCTTTGTGTTGTCGGTAGTGTGCCTCATCAAGCAGTAAATCACAATTGCACAATCAAGAAAATCATTGGCAAAAGCAAGCATTCGGGTCTGACACTGGTCTGAGCTGTAAAGTGCTCTGAGAGTTGAATTACTGTTTTACGTTGATGTTACTGTTTACATGAATCGAGTAGTTAGTTACTGAGTAAATACCTGAGTAGTGACATAGAAGGTACCGTATGATCGGACAAACATGTACGAATTGTTATTATGGTTTGTATAAGTTGTTTGAACATATGTACGTCAAAACACATACACACACATATCTGCTTTGTATAAACGAGTATGCTTTTGGCATAATCATTTTCGAAATAGATTAACGTTTTCTTCAGACAAATTCTCTGTGCTTGGTTATAGGCGTCAAATTATTCGCCCGTCCAGAAAAGATTTGGAGCAAACTGACATTGCGAGATCAGTAGGGTACCCTCAGTCTACTGTATCCAGAACTCTGAAATATCATCGGACTACAA
Source organism: Tachypleus tridentatus (assembly GCF_004210375.1). Taxonomy (NCBI): domain Eukaryota; kingdom Metazoa; phylum Arthropoda; class Merostomata; order Xiphosura; family Limulidae; genus Tachypleus; species Tachypleus tridentatus. Next base: position 92,181,743 of record NC_134837.1, read on the forward strand.
AAAAGTTGTTTCAGAAAAGACCACTGGTAGATACCGAAAAACTACTGCTCGATATAACCGTGTTTTGATCAGGTTAACACATCAAAGTCGAAAGAAGTCTTGTAATGTATCACAACAGAAATGGCATGAACGCGTTCATTCCAGGGTTCTCAGAAGAACAGTGAATAGAATAATTATAAAATTGTTATTTTACAAGAAGGGCTGTTTGTTAAACGATATTAACCAGAATTTATCGCCGTCACCGCATTATTTGGATAAGACATCAGATGTGCCTCCTACTGGCATCACATGGATACGATATTCCTACGATATGCTAGGGTAGGTTTTGCAATAATTTTGTTTTTCAGAATGGCAATTTTATTGCACAGGTGCACTTATTGCACAGGATTATCTCGACCAGAGGAATATTACAAGATTGTCATTCATAGAGAAATTTTGGGCACAAATGAGCGAGAAAACTACTATCCATGACCCTAAATTGGTTATTGTATCTGAGTTGCAGTGACTTTTAGTGGAAAGTTGGGAATAAATTACCGTAAATTACATCAGTAACCTTATCGACAGCATGCCAGGTTGCCTTGCGAATGTTTAATGCGAAATAATATAAGGTTACAGACATTATATGTAATAATTTACCATAGTAATTTTTGAGATAAGCGAAATACGGAATTACGAATCTTTTTACAGGTGTCTGATAAAATTGTTTAGTCTTCTAATAAATCGTTCATTGTCTCTATAGAACCTGTCTGTTATACAACTTACATATTTAGATGTTTAATATAACATGTATTTTTCAGTTTGACAGCTCTAAGTTTATTTGTTTCATTTTAATAATAATGATCTCATTTGTTATAAAATATGTAAACATTTTGACCAAGACTATAAATCTGTTCCCATAGGTGCAGGCGAATAAAATTTGTAAGATGTTTTGGTGTTATTTGTGCTATTCAGTATAAAACAAAATAAAGAGATAATAGTCATTAGCAACATCACTTGAAATTGTTTTAGGCAAGATTAGAGTAAATTAATTTATGATACGTTTTTTTCCTTTTTCCTGTTGGTTAGATTTAGGTTCACCGGCAGTACCAAGCGTTAGACGCATGTACACCGATTCGATTTTATTACTCATCAAGGTCTCCATCAGCCTACCGTCAAATTGAAATTGTTTTAGGCGAGATTAAAGTAAATTAATCTACGGTACTTTGAACGTAGTCAAATACATCAATCTAAAATGTTTCAACGCTTGAGTCTAAAACTATAATCTCAAATCGGTCAACAGCTAACGTAGCTATGAGCTAAAAGTTTGTACTTGAAACACTCAGAGCTATGCTTTGAGCGCTATACCAATCTAATAATAACGTTTACATTAAAAGCGGTTTATTATCATTATTTTAATTGTTTTGTTAACGAATTCTGTCTTCGGAATGTTACTGGAAACTTTCATGATAAGTGTTTCAAGTTTTCACTGTAACTTTAGCATGTTTTCCGGTTATGTTATGTAATAGTGGCAGTTTTACTTCTGAAGGACTGTTATCGATTGAGTAGATATTTTAATACAGCTCAAAATCGTGCTCTAGATTACTTGATAAATCATTATCGATGCTAGTTTTTCACCAATTTTCCAAAATCCGACAGAATCCAGGATCTTTGTTTTGCTCGGCTTTATGAACACAATATAGCTTACCTTTCTGTTGATTTACACACAGCTTTAACTGCATATTATTGTAGATTTTACTAAATTATTACTTGTTCATTATAACTAAAAATATTTTTTGCTTAAAAATAACATTGGTAATAACATTTTTCAAAAGCATTATTTATTCATTTTTATGGCAAATTTCATTGAATAAACTTGTGGTAACGGAAATTATATTTTTACTGTACACTAAATTATAATAATAAAACATTCAATCGCTCAGCATCGTTTTAAACGTCAAGCGATGACACTAAATTATTGATCAAGTAAATGCTTATCTTAATAAGTGACAAAGCAGTAAGCCTATGGACTTACAACGCTAGAAACTTGGTTTTGATACCTGTGGTGAGAGAAAACACAGACAGCCCCTTGTGTAGCTTTACGCTTAACTTCAAACAAACCACACTGTGCGAGAGAATCTAACAAAAACAAGCAAAATTGTATTTCCTTTAAGCAAAGACATTACTCTGTTTTTATTAGTATAAAATTATCTGCTAGCCGTTAATAATTAATGAAGATAACAGTTAAGGAAAACTGTTAGGGTGTGGTTTGTTTTGAATTTCGCGTAAAGCTACACGAGGGTGATCTGCGCTAGTCGTTCCTAATTTGCAGTGTTAAACTAGAGGGATGCACTTGATCAACAGCACCCACCGCAAACTACTGGGCTACTCTTTTACCAACGGCTGAAAGGGCGAGCATGTTTGGTGTGACGGGGATTCGAACCTGTTACCCTCGGATTAGGCGTTGAGTGCCTTAGCCAAGTGGCCATGCCCAGCCAACTGTTATGTGATAATGTCCATTGACAAATTTCATAATAATTTGTACTTTTATTATTTTAAAGGCTTTTGTTTGTTCGCTTGTAGTTTATGTACAAAAGCTTCACATTGGGCTATCTGTGCTCTGCCTACTACAGTTATCGAAACCCAGTTTGTAGTGATGCAAGTTAGCAGACATGTGAGTGTGCCACTGGTGTGCTTCTTAAGATTATATACAGTTATATAAAATATATTTTCGAATTTTTAACCTGAGTATTTCTTTTTGCGAAAGGATTTACAATAGCTGAACAGTGTCTTTATATTCTGTTGCCTGTAATTTCACGTTTTTGAGAGACGAAAAAAAATCACTACAAGTTAATTAATTTTACAACGTTGAGAGCCTTATTGAAAGCAAAATCTTAGGTCGTAAGTGAGCAATACTGTTTTGTTACAATCTGTGTTCACCTATGTGCTTCCTTAGTATAGTTTTGAAGAAATAAAAAGTCGAAAATGGACACGTTTATAACCCACGACTCTTCTCACTCAGGAAATGGTTTAACATATTGTGAGATGAATGATACGGAGCTCAATTTGGACTTCTTTGTTTATTCATGACGGAATTTGGTGGGACTCGTATGTCATGCCAATTAGATTGTTACACCCGTAATCAGTTTATTGCCACTTTTTGATTGGGAGTACCAGTTTTAACTACTTTAGTTAAATAAGTATGTGTATATATATATAGATAGATAGATAGATGCACATGTATAAAGAGATCGAAAAAATTAAATACTTTCAATGTTCTTAGCGCTGATAACATAAACTTGTGGCAAACCCGGCAAACTTGTGATAAACAAAATATTTCACAAAAATACAGATAAGACTTGCGGAAATGACCTCATTCTATTCACGATTTTTCATCTTCTTTGTTTCTTGAAGAAACTAACATGGCACGGTTCTCATGTTTAAAAAGTAAGTGAAACAAACAATACAGGTTGATTTTCCTAAACTGTATGTTAACCACTGCGGTACACGTCTTGCTACCAAAGGACTATCTTCTGTCAGCTAGTGTGACCTTGAATTTGTTGTTGGTATGCAACAGCTTTTGTAGAAACCTTGTAAATTCCCTCCTGTGGTGTTATTCCGGTTTACTCTCCTCGTGCTCTTGACAACAACCTACTACCTGGAATGTGTCAGGTTTCTTGGTCTACTTCCAAAGTATTACTCTGTCGTATAGTTTAAGAATGAAAAAAAAAGGAAAATCAGCGACGAAAGTGTACAGATACAAACATCTTCAAGGTTAAAAGAAAATCAAAATGATTTGTGGTTGAATCATTTGATTCATCAACTTTTTTATTTTTCTGTTTCTTGGCCAATTTACGTTTATCAGTAAACCTTTTAATATTTGTTTTGTAAAAGAAACTCACAATTCAGGGAACTTTAGTTGGTTCTGTAATGAACACTTTACAATCGAACATTTAATTAACGAACACAAGTCGTAAATACAAATATATATTTACATAAGAAAAACCTTCTTCAGACCTCCCAATGCTTTAGCGTTAAGTTTATAAGCTTATAACCCTGAAAATCTTATTTCGATAACAATTGTCGACACAGCACAGAGAACCTATTGTGTAGTTTTGTACTTAACAGCAAACAAACAAGAAACCCACTTTCCAGTATAAACTAAAGAGTTTTCCTCTTTAAAATTATGAAAAACAGGGCTAGATATTTTTCTCACTTATATGTAGATACGTATATGTCGCGAGAAAACACATAATAAAAAAAAAACACTCGCAAGACATTAATAAAGAATGAAAAAGAAAAGAATTCGAAATTGGTTAAAGACGCATCTATAACAAAAGCTTTATTACTTGCGACGTTTCGGGCAGAAACCCTTCGTCAGGCAGTTTGAACCGTGTTACCTATGTCACTTGGTTGAAATTCATTAGATTCTGAATACGTCAATAATCACATAGTGGTTTGGTGTAGTTCAAGATATTTCAATATACAGGTTTTAATGAAAGAGTTCGCACACGACTTCATAAACAAAAGGTGCAACGAATTTCAAAATAGACTCATAATTCAAGCGCTTGCACAATGTTATTAAGGATCTCTTTAAATAGAAAAGAAGTTAACAACGGGTAATAAGACATCTCAGACAGTATGATTTCATCTTATATTAGTTTAAACACGTCTCGAACTGACGATCTGCACTAAAAGTACGAAATGCCGTTTCAAAAGTAGCAGGTATTAAAGCTCATTGCAATACTTAAATATAAATTGTTGAGAAAAAAATATTAAGTTCGAAATAATTACGTTTCTTCATAAGGATTCGCCACTTTTATACAATTTTCAGTTTGAATATTTGTTGTTCTTGGGCTACGATAAACCGAACAGATGTTTTAATAATTTCCAAGTAAACAACGTTTTTCGAATATATTTTACTGTATTATTTTTATTTCTAAGGGAAAAATTTAGATATTATTTAAATAAAAAAAACTGTAGTACAGTTTGGAAGTGGAAATTGCTTGACAATAATAAGTGATATTAATTTTACAGATATGTATTTATATACGGTACTTTGAAATGACACTAAAAAGGAGTTATCTTCTAAAAAATCATAAAAGTACCTAAAAACTATTTTTCCTTGTTTTAGCTCAGCGGCAAGTAAGTCAAAAATCTTATAACGGTGAAAAATCGTTTTTCGATTAGCGCAGCGCACACAAAACAGCGATAACCATTGTGTAGTTTTGTACCTAATAACAAACACTGTTTTTGTGAGCATGTAGCTGGTGTCATAATTGTGTTGTATGTAATGCAATTAGTATAAATTTTAAGAGCGTAATAAATATGTCTAAAAAATGTATGTTATAGAAATATTGTTTAACACTTTTGCTTCCGCGTCGCTCATATACCAGTGATGGACCATATGTTGTTAAATCCGTGGCACGCAGTTGTGATTCACAGTACTTGTAAGGGACTATTTGAGTCTAGTTCGTAAGGCTTATTCTTAAGCTTTTGATATGGTTTTAAAATAATGTTTAAGCAGTAAAAACTTACTTGTATTCGCATGTATTACATCACAGTACAAAACTGATTAAATGCGTATGTATTCGAATTCATAACGACAAGAAACCCATTTGAAGTGAAAATGTAATCCAAAATAAATTAAAATATTTTATTTTAATTAAAGTTTTAATACCTATACCAGCCGTCTTTAAAAAACATTCAAATTGTAAATCCTTGTGGAAAACAATTTTTTTTTCATTTCCCAACTGGGTCATTTATTACAAAAATAAAATATATCTTTTGTTAGAACAAAAAGAATGTGAGTGACATGGTCCTGGAAGTAAATGGACTTTCATAAAGGGCCCAAGTCACTCGATTTTTGAAATTAACAAAACCATATTTCTTAAATAACCTTAAATCCGCCCAAAAAATTGTTATTCAGTATAACAAAATGAAGTTAGGCCCCAGTGAAATTCCACAAGCGTGACCTTGGGAGCGAATGTGTTTAAAAAACTTTCAGGTGTTAGGTAATCACTCATTTTGGATATCTCTCTACTGGTTTCTCAAAACTGTGTAAATAATGTATAACTCTTAACGTAAAAACACATAATATTCCGCCATGCTCAACTTCAACAATTAAGTAGATAACTACGATGTTAGTATTTTTTTTATAAATAAAAAACTACCCGATGATGCGTAGAACAAGAAATCTCTAAGTTAGAAAATCCTATATGTGTTCTATAGTTAAAATATATCTATATTTATGACGTCAAACACATTTTGCAAATGGAAAGATTTTTAAATTATCCATTTTTAGAGTACGATTCTGATACTGACTGTTATATAAATGTACATAGTTGTGCTAGCGTTAATCTATGCAGGTCGCTTGTTTTTCTTAATACTAAATATTCATTTTAATATATAACACCTGGCTCTCAAACACTCTTAAACCAATAGAGTAATCATAAACGGTACCTTATACGTACAAAAACTATAAAATGTTATGATAGCTTTAAAACAATGACATTAGTTTTATACACCAGGATTAGACAGAGACGTGATCATCCGAACGTAATCGAAAGAGCAAAATAAATACATTTTACTAATGTTCACAACTAATATTGTTTGAATGCAATTAAAAACAAAAGGTGAATTTTATATTCATTGTACAGACGACGTCAAAAACACTAGTCTTTAAAGCATAAGAAATCATCCATTCAGTTACAAGGTATGTCTGTGTGATAGCACCTGTAAGTGTTACTGTCATTTCATCCCAATGTTTTCCTCTCCACTGCTTTTATGGGCATATTTCAGACTATTTTATGGCCAGTCTCGGTTAGATTTCTCACGAAAGTCGAATGAAAATGAAAACAAGGGATAAGAAAGAAAAGTAGAAACCAAGCAATTAAAACAAAAGAGAGACAAAGAAAGTTAACGAGTTAGTAAAATACAGAGTTTTTCGAAGTACTTCTTACGCCTAATTTTATTGTACGACTTAGTGCTTTCTCGTGTAATCTTCTTTGTCAGTTATCAAGACGACTGGTTTGATTTTTTTGTTACACGAGAAAATAGTTATTTACCTAAAACCTTCGTGGTTTGTTATTATAGGAATTTTTTAAGTGTAAGGAATAACGTCAGATAATTTTGTTTTTATCGGATATAAGTAAGCGTAAATAAATATATAGTTTTTTTTATACGCAGTTGCTTGGTTTTGTTTTTTTACGTTCAGAGAAGAAAGGTTAATTACTTCACACACATCGCTTTTTTGCTTCTAAATTTCGATCTGTGAGTGTTTGGAATTAAGTAAAAACCAACATAATGGGTTATCTGTGCTCTGCGCAACACGGGTATTGAAACCCTTTTTGTAGTTGTGTGAGTCCGCAGATATAGCGTTGTGTCACTGAGGAACATCTTTTGATCTATCTGTATCTATCTCAAGTTTACCTAATTATTCTCGCATTCATTCTTGTGTTTTCCACGTTTCAGCCACTATAAAAGTGTTAATAAAAATAATTAAACAGTTATAAACAGATTATGTTTATTTTTCCATTTTTAAACCGAAACTTATAGCATAAATTTCAACAATATCAAGCTTGATCACATAAAAATATTCAATAATCTTATAGAGCGTGGAGTTTTTATATTCACATCTTAGAAAAATAATTGCAAGATTTAAATGACAACCGTTGTCTCTTTGTTCGTTTTGAAACAAAAAGCAATACAGTGCTCACTGCAAGTATCAAAATGTGATTTTTTTAGGTCAATAGACCCCAGATTTACAGCTGGGTCATCATAGACCTAATCCTTGTCACAATCATGATCCATTCCTATTCATTGTGTGTATTATTCTTTGATCTAACTATATTATACGTTGAATTAAACTTAAGTAAAGTTTCATTTTATAAATTGCGAATTATACTTTGTTTATAAACTTATTGTTATCTCTAACATTAGTTTCACTAAACCACATTTGCTGATGCAGTTTTACTAAGATATTTGCGAAATACCAGGATATTTTTAACTGTGATTCTTTTGCCAAAGCCGCAGCTTTCTTCAACATTCAACACTATTCTTGAATTATTCAAAGTTATGAAGGATTTATTTATCATGTAAAGAAAGACGCAGCCTGTATAACAAACTATAGACTAACCACAAGTTAAAGCAATTCCTTATGTTTTGTTTGGTGTCGTTTTCATTCTATACTAAAGCCTACCTAAAATACAGGGGCACGAATTGACTCTGTAGCAGAGATCTGAGTTTCGAACTCGGTTCTCCAGTTACGAAATCCAAAGTTCTGCCACAGAGCCAAATCACGTCTACAAAATATTTGTCATTTTAATCTAGCACAGATGGTGAATAGTAGGGTGCTGCTACCTTCCCTGTAGTCAGCTGTTCCAAATTAGTAACAGTGACAAGCAGTCTTGGTAGCTTTGCCATAAATACAAAATACAATTACATACTTGTTTTGTAATAAGTTTGGATTTGTAATCTCCCAATATCAGCTCACATTATAAGTTTGATTGTGTTACGATCTCACTACTGAATGACTGCGAATTCAATTTCTGTGTTGGGTGGACAACAGTGACTAGAAGCTGAGACATGTTGCTCATTTTTATCCAATATAATTAAAAAGCACTGTAATAACTGTGATATATAAATTGTAATTGTATTATCTTTACAATTATACAATAACTACATTGTAACAAGTATTGTATTTTTAACTCGTGCAGGAGGAATATCGAACAATAACATTTTAGATCTCTCTTTATATAAACAACATAAAGTCATACTAGTTTGATCTCTTTTCACCATTATTGAAATAGAAACATATAAATTCGACCTTAAACGATTCTTCTGTGATATTATCAGCATTACGATTTTGATAGTGTAGTACATGAATCTATTCTAAAGTAGATTACATCTAACGAAAATATAACCTAAAGAGAATACTAAAGCACCAAACAATTTATGTAGTAAGCACTGGAAGGAAAGGTAGCACTGAGTAGGCCTCGTCCAACATAATAGACTGAACGATTTACGACAGAAGAGAAACAAAGTGGAGGAAGTAAATGGGACGTATTGATGCTGTAATTAGGGAATGCACATCCCCGCCTACTCCCTAGTACCGCCTTACAAGTCCGGTTTAGTTCATCGGTGTCATTGCGTTTCTGTTCGTTTGGCTTATTTAACCTTTCACCCTGAGATCTACCTCTTTCTAAAAGTTTTGTTTATTGTGCTAGCTTGCTATAAAAGTGTAGCCTGCAGTCATAACAAGGTAAATAGATCTACGACTGTTTACTATCAAGGCAAGGTCATAAGTTTTAAAGAAGATAGAGTAAAGAAAATGGTACTTCAATAACTCGCACATTTATGTTTACTTCCATCCAGAGCAAGCAAGTAACAAAGAAATTACATAAATATCTTCCTGTCACAATTCCATTTAAGATGTTAATTCAGTAACAACATAGAAAGATATGTGACTAAATACAATGGTTATATTATATATAATTTAATTCAAGAGCAAATTTTCTGTGTTATCGCAAGAACATAAGATGTAACCCACTTTGAAATGCGTTATTGTAAAAAACATTCTATTGAAACACACTTTAGAAAAATAGAAATGTTTAAGAAGAGCATTCGTTTTATACTAAAAACGTGAATCCTTATGAAAAAGTGCATTTGGATCACAGTCTTTAAAACATGTTATACTTTGTATCAATAATAAACAATCTTATGTTAATAGAAGTACACAGTCCAACCTTTTTCCCGCTCTTTTTCTTTTTTTTAATTACAATTTAATTTACGCAAAACCAATATTCTATCTGTTGATAGTATGATAGACACTGATTACAATATCAGTAGTTAATCATAATTTTCTGCAATAAAAGGCTTAGAGAAAATAAACAACTTTTTTTTTAAAGTAGGGAAGAACATATGTGATTGGATCGTGTTTAGAAATGCCCAGCGTGTCAAACCGAATATTATCTTATTTTAGCAGTCCAGAGGAAAATCAGCTGAAACTAAACACTGTGATACAATGACAAAGAAAACAAACAATGTCAAGAAAATAGGAAAAAAAAACTTACACTACGAAGTATTTTCTAATGTTAAGTGGACATTTAATGTTCACAACGTTTCTGACTGAGACGTTATTTCTTTGCTAATTTCAAAGGTTTTTTTTTCATTTTCTTTCTTGTTTTCGTTTTAACAATCCTATTGTTTTACATTTAGTCATTTAATAATGAAGCCACAAAAATGATTATTCACTTTAAACTTGTTTACTGTTTTAAGACGATGAAATAACATTTGAAATTACTTGTGAACAGCAGAAATCTATAAAAATGCAATAGAAACGTTTTTTTTTCACTGTTTGATAATCTTTACAAACACACAATAACATCAACTTTTCCTTATCTTTTTGCGATTTTCTGGGGGAAAATATATACATATTCAGAGTTATGATAAGTAATGTGTGATTGAGACGCAACGCTACGTTTAACGTATTTCAACCTCAAAACCTGTGATAAGTAAATGACACACTCATCTTTTCTTATGTCTCTCATGGCATCATGACGAATTGTGTCCAGCTGCAAGTCAGGCTATCAAATGGAATATGCAGTGCTGTTCAAAAGAGCTTCTAGCTGTCAGTGTCTCGTAAAGAAAAGAATTGTTTGTTATGTTAGCATCACCGTTTGACACCCGCCGTTTAGTCGGTGAAAATAATTAGTTGAGCAGGGAGTTTTCATACTGTTTAGAACTGGAACAAGAAAAAAAAAGGTAGTAGCCTGCAGGTTTGTAGTCTTTCCAAGATACTGAATTTTGATAGATTATTTCTTTTTGGTAGGGTAGGAAAGAGAAGGGAAGGGTTTGTTTTTTGGAATTTCGCACAAAGCTACTCGAGGGCTATCTGTGCTAGCCGTCCCTAATTTAGCAGTGTAAGACTAGAGGGAAGGCAGCTAGTCATCACCACCCACCGCCAACTCTTGGGCTACTCTTTTACCAACGAATAGTGGGATTGACCGTCACTTTAAAACGCCCCCACGGCTGAAAGGGCGAGCATGTTTGGCGCGACGGGGATGCGAACCCGCGACCCTCAGATTACGAGTCGCATGCCTCAACACGCTTGGCCATGCCGGGCCGAGAAGGGAAGGGAAAACAGGTGACACGTTTTGTTCTTACTTGAGGATTGAGAGGAAAAGAATTATAACGTAATATAAAGGTCGTTTTATTGGTATATTATAGAAATAACATTCCATAATCTTTCACATTCTCTTACGTGTGCTTTACAAGTAGAACATCTCTTATATACGTAGTCCGTCGACTGTGTTCAGGAATTCAACCCCTACTTTTTAGATATATATATATATATATATATATTACACGTAAATTATGAGATATCCTTGTATCTTCAGAAACAATGTTAACTTGTTTTGCATACGTTTGAGTATTATGATGCTTTGATTCATTTCTATTTTATAAAGTTGCAGCACAATTCTTAAAGTATGAATCTCATTCAGCAAAATAAATTATCTAAATAAAATTATTATTTCAGTTGGATAATAACCAAACATAATATCTATACTGACTTGGCTGGAATTAATCGATTTCCTTTAGTTTCTAAAGATTTTCGATAAGTTAGAAATTTACACACAATAAAATCAAGTTTTTTTATTAACAGCTGCATTTCATTGTCAATAAGTATTCCAAGTTAGCGAAAAAATACTTTGTCATCCTGAAGAGTTTTCAGATAACTCAATAGAATACTCGTTTCACTTACAAAGATGTATTCAAAACAGTTCTGTTTTGTTACAACTATTACGACCAAGGAACTTAGTTTCATAAATTATGAGTTACTGTTTCAGTCTCTTAATTGATTAACAGACTCTCCTCAGACGGATGGCCCGGTATGATCAGGCGGACCGGCTGACGCAGACAGCCCTCGTGTAATTTTGCGTAAAATTCAAGACAAACCAAACAAAACTCTTCAGACAGAGACTACGTTATTTATCATTGACCCTAGCTGAGGTTTTGAAATAACTGGAATTGATATCCATGTTACACTCATTTGAGGCATGTTTTGGTATTGTTGAGCAAATCTATTTGTTAAATTTCTCGCCTAGTTACACAAGAACTATATGTTATAGCAGCACTCAGTTTTGAAGAGAAAGATTAGAAGCAAAATAACTAGTCAACACAATTCACCGCTAACCGTTGGGTTACTCTTGTCAAACTGATGAGTTGGATTTGACCATCATTTTTACAACGCACCCACATCCTCAAATCGTGAAGTGACCCAATAAATGCTTTAATATTTCCTTGCATGTCTGTTTATTCGAATCAGTCAATAATTATCCTAAAATTACACTGTGTGCAACAAGGACATGTAAACTGTTGCAATAAAGATTGATAAAGAAAGAATATCCCCACCGAAAACAGCAAATGTTTCATTCCAACGTTTGTTTTATTAACAAAGGGTTACGTCTCAAATTTGTAATTCATCACTTCGTATTTTAGCTTTTCGAAGTCATATTACACAGACTCGTCATTATTTATTCTGAATCATACTTCTAAGTTTCTTAATAGGTGTTAATATCATTGTTGTAACTTTTAAAGTGTCTAATTTGTAGTTCAATACAACACAATGTATCATAATATGAAACAACTAAACATCTTTACACACTTGAAGGGGTAAACGTAGCTTTATTTGTAAGTTAATACCTATGTAACTGACCCTAACAACAGTTTAACGAACATTAAAATTATAAGGCAGCATGAAATTCGTTACATAGCTTCCGCAAGAATAGTGTCTAACAATCCATTCGAAATATTATGCTATTAAAGCGCGAATGTATTGTATTATTAGGGTTCAAATACAGCACAGTAAATTATTTCATTAAATTTTCCACATTTAATTGATCATTCTGTATTTAACTTACGATCTACGTTCTTAACAAGAGAAATTACTTCTTTTATTTATTTAAATACCATACAAATAACTGAGTAACTACTGATTTTGACACTTTCTTCAAACTTCACAAACCTGTAATCCCGAATTTCACGTAGCTGACAAATAATAGATATTTCTCGTCATGACAATTTTAAACGTTTATAATAAGTACAAACTCTATCTGTTATTGTGAAATGTATAACGTGTTATCTAGAAAAACTTAAAAAATAATTTTGAAGGCGTAAAGCTATTACAAGATTCGATTAGTTATTTTTATAGGAATACACTAGAATTAAAAACATAATTATAATTCTACGTCTCCCGCTGAGACAGCGGTAAGTCTACGGATTTATAGGTTAAAGTCAGGGGGTTCGATTCCCCTCGGTGGACACAGCTGGTAGCCTGATTTGGTTTGCTATAAGAAAAACAAACAGTATAAACATTTGCACAATTACTATTGTGTTCATTACTCGACATGAATCACAGTTAAGAGTTTGGAACATAATAGGCCAATAGTACATGAAATTAATAATCTATCCTTTTTTGCCTTCTTAACTTGTCAAAGGGCATTGAAGAGCAGCGTTTTCTATAAGTACACGAGTCTACTTCCTAGAAATTCCTCTGTACTCTTGAATTTACAGTTTTGTTGGTCTGAGTCTACATTTTATGTTTTTATAGTTAGAAAAATAATATACATTTCCTACATACTTTATCGCCTGTAATGACATAAGTCTTAGATCCATTTTATTTAATGGATAATGAATTTCGATACATCATTGAAAAAATAAATCATTTCTATCTATGAAAAATGCATTAAATTTCTGTGGAAATTTAAGAAGATTTCAAAAATAATTTACTCAAGATTAACACAGTTGTCTCAACAACCTATAATTATATAATAAAGTGTCTGCATATTCCATGTAGAGTAAGAAAGGTTTTTTATGAAGTTTTCATTATTGTGATAACATTTAAGGACCAACTGAGATTTTTCTCAGCTAACAGATAACTTGACAGCATTTAACAAATGACTTTGATTGTTAATCTAACGTCATTTTGTTTTCAAAAATAGTTTATATGTTGATGTCAGAAGCTGTAGTGAATTTTCTATAAGTTGGAATTTCGTATTGTTCACAGTTCTCTTTGAGTATTCTATACACATCCACATGGCACTATTTATTGAAACTACTCTTTCACGTTATCATGAAATTAAGCTCAGAATAAATGCTATGTTATTATTGGTACTTTGTGACACTAATTCAGAAATTTAAGGGTAACAAAATTCTTTATACACAAAATACGCAATTCTCTTCCTTGAATTCGAACCCAGACTAACTTGTTATAATACCAATGTATTATTTAATTAGTTTTAAGTATTGCTAAGTACATCATAGTGTATGTCGTAATACATTACTTCTATTACAATTTTTTTCTTTTTTACTAATAATCGCACGCTGTTTTACTGCTAGTATCACAACCAGATACTTTTATCAGTTTATCAGAAGTAGAACTTAACAATTTTAATCCATTCTCCAAAATATGTTCAACCAATTAAGATATTTTCAATTCTGCATCAACCCTCGTTATTAGAGTGTTTTTCTTCGTCTCACTGTTGCATGGTTATAAAGTACTGAAAAATAAATACGTTTTGAAAATCTCTGATAATAAAATAAGCCCTCAAGTGATAATGTTAATTTTATCATATTTTTTTGCTTTTCTATAAAAGTAAAATAAAATGATAACTACTAGCATTTTCAGCTTGAGAATACCAAACTTTTTTTCTTGCATAAAAACAACCATCACAAATAATTTAGCCTGTCAATACAAAACTCTTGTATAATATTTATGTGCTATGGACTGTTAACTAAAACAATCGCATGAAAAGAAGAAATCATTGCTTTTTCCAATAAATAGGTGGAGAAATGTGTATAATATCTAATATCTAGTTAAACTACTCGTCTCCATGGTCTTCTTTTGGTTTTATAGCTTTTGCTTCTGTATCTAGAGACAAAAATTATAATACAAAAATTACTTCAACAACTGCACTATGTGATTATGCGCAAAGGTAACACGAGGCCTATCTGTATCAGCCGTTCGTAATAGTGAAAGACTTCGTGTAGCTTTGCGCAGAATTACAATGTGCTGATGTTGAAGTGATATGTAGTCTCTAATTAATAGAGTTTTGTTATACCTACAAGCTTTGTTTCCGCAGTTTTCAGTTAGGTTTGGCCTTAATAAGTTACTTACAGTTATAAATTAAGTAAAATGTCAATTATGCGACTAACACTGTTACTTCACCACAAAGCACATTTAAAATCCGAAAATCAATTAAAGTAATAAAACCTTCCTTTACTGTGATATAAAATACCTAAAAACTGATAAAAGTAAGGAGAAGTTTCTTAACCATGATTTAAAATATCTGAAAATCAACCAAGATTGGCAACACTTGTGATATACGCCAAACATATCTGAATAATCTGACATTGCTATGAATCTAAGCTCTTCAGCCGTTCTCGAATGACATTGCTATCTGAATGAGTTCTTCATCGATAAAACAAAAATACCAACGTTTCCTAAAATCTAAGAATTCATTAGCAAAAGACAGTAGTAACTAGGTGTCTTTGAAGTGTGGAAAGCTAACATTTACCAGCTTTAGATGAAAAGAAAAGCCCTGTTAACTGTTCATCAGAATCTATCTTTAATTTTTCATTATCCATTTCAGGATCACTGGTTATCAGGTCTCTACCATACATATAAGCTAGTTGTTCTTAAACTGGTGTTGGTTTAAACACAGTATAGTTTATCTATTCAAATGTTAAAAAATATCAGTGAATGGTTTCTATCGATTCCAAAATATATTGCGTTTGACAAGGATAATTGATGAAGGTAGTTTTGGTCGAAGGACGAAGGGTGGCGCCTATGTCTTTCTGTAGCAATGGATTCTGGTTTCTTTTCAATTATGGCCTAAGAATTTATTAGCTTCCCTGCTGCGGTTTGAGGTAAGATCTTCTGCTGTGATAAGAAAACTCGAAAAAATTTCTGTTCATTTTTAAACACGGAGAAGCAAATGTGTCATTGTTGTGGTAATGAATGCCGTGCAATGTACATACAGAATCTGACAGCAGTGATTAACCACACGCTCATCAGAACAATGTGCGTTAGGTTCGAGACACATTCTCAGCTCACTATTATACCTCATTGTGTGTATATATGTAGCAGAGTAACAGATTTGCTCCAACGTTTTACTAATGATGAATTATTTCTACCGTCTGTTAATGGAACACGCACGCATTAGCTGTTACTTAGCTCATAAAATTTGCATCAGAAGAGTACATTTATCAAATTAATTCATACATAAATACAGAATTATTTACTTATGTAGATTATTATGTAAGAAAGTTTTTATTGAGATTTTGTTTCCAACCACTGTTTAATGAAACATAGATTAAGTTTCTTATTCAAGATTTGACTTTGCATTTATGCCTACTCGGTGTAGGACAGACGTGACCGAGTGGTTTGCGTGCCGAACTGTAAATATGAAAGTTTAGGTTTTGAATCCCATTGCCGCAACGTTGCACTCCGCACTCTGTGACATGGATGCATTATAAAAGTAATGATCAAACCTCACTATTCGATCACTGAGTGTTGTTGATTGCCTTCAGTCCACTTAGCCAGTTAGTTCAAAATTATCGACGATTAACGCATATAACCCTTTTCAATTTCCTAGTGATCAACATAAACCTGTATTTTTTAAAATTTTTCTGACACTTAAATTTATGTAGATGATGTTTCTTAAAAATTAACTTGTGTCCGCTTGATTTCCTGATAGCCATCTTAGCATAATTATAAATTATTTGAAATTACTAGTCGCTGAAGATAAGTGGTGAAAAAAACTCTAGTCTTTATCGTGGATATTGACAGTTCACTTACCTGCTATTTTTTTTTAGCTTAATCTGAGAAGAATATTTCACAAGTACAAACTAGTGCGCTTCTCTACTTATTTGAAATATAATTATTACACTCTCGTGAATCTTTTATATATTCTGTTTCTATATGTGCTTGAAAATAATTCAGTCAAACGTTCATATTTGTGAACGAATATTGTATAATATAACGATTGTTTTCGGCGTAGTGTAATAAATATGGAATTACAATTTTGGGCCAATGAGAAAGGTTTGTCAGAGATGCACGATGGGTATTAATTTTAAGCAGAAAGACTGTAAAATCAGTTAATGATTCTAATAAAGTGACAATAATAAATAAAAAAAACTTCTAAAAATAATAATCTCACAACAAACGTACGTGCACCTAACACAACACCTTATTTTTCATCAGTGATATCATGACGTAGATAGACATTAATGACATATATTACATCCCCCCCCAAATTCTAACTATTAGCACACATGGTAGGATTAGGTATGTGTTACTCAGCCCTAAAGGTTGTATTTGACGCTCAACTCAAACTTTATGTTGGTGCATGCCATCTAGCACGTGCAATCACCATGGGCTCGCTAAATAAAACACACTTGAATCCAAAGCAGTTCACCTCACTTGAACTTTTGCTGTTAAGCTAACTTTTACCTCGTTTCTTGTTTCTCTTTTCTTATTCCTAAAAAAAAAGTTAAATAAGACAGGCCTCAATGTCATATATGTAAACGACTAGTGCTACTGTATATACTGACGCACGTCATTTCGTCTGACCCTTCAACCACACAGTCCTCTTTACTTTCTGACAGCTAGGTGATTCATTAGTGAGCTGGCTTTGAGATTAATGGAGTGTCAAAAAACTGGGGTCAACCGTGGTTGGCCTCTTTTCCATCTTCCATCCTGGCACAATGGTGGCGGAGCACTGCTGATTGGTTTTTCCCTTAGCCATGTCAGTCCACGAGGCCTTTCCCAAAAGCGGCAGTTTTTGAAGTTTCTCCCCCACCCACCCACCCGTTATCTGTCTATTTATCTATCTATCCAAAAGCTTCACCACTGATACTATTGTAAAACAACTAGAATCGATCGCGCAATTAAAAGGAATGAAGGCAAAAAATTATAAGTATCAATAATAACATAACCAATACTAACAGACTTACGTCATCTACCCTGACAACAAACTGTTTATAAAAAGTGATAAAAGATTATATTTGTTTGTGATGATTCCAGGATGATAGAAACATTTTCCTCTGATTTATATGAACAAATAGTCTTGATTAGCAACTCGGAATAAACAAAATTCTTTGACGATACGTTATGTCTTCATAAGGAAAATGAGACGCTAGGAGTTTCTCTTCAATCAAAAGATGATGAAGGTAGGCGAAAGTGCCTCAGAACTTTGTTACTTCAGAGATCGATTTGTTTGTAAAAGAACTGCATTATTTAGCACTTCTTTAAGATGCATGGCAAATACTTTGTTTATAAAGTGGAAATTCTGAAATAACAATCTCATAACTAAAGAATTAATAATAAACGAGACACGTGTTTGTAAACTCTCAGAATAAAATAAATAGCTAAACGATAGAGTATTTGCGTTGTGTGTGAAAGAATTGTGACTTATTTGTCAGTAATATAAAAATTGTCCAATACTGAGAAGAAGACAAGTCATGTTAAAAACGCAATTGGTAATTTATTCAACAATATATATTTCATCAACAGTTTTAACTAAAGTAAGCTATCCATATAGATCACAATTTAAAAGTAACTTGTACATTTATAAAACTAATTCTTCATAATTAACTGATTAAAATATACAGTGTCGAAAAATAATACACTAGCAAAACTAAAAACTATAATGATAACGATGCATTAATTCGTCAGTTGGATAGTTTGGCTATTATCGAATTATTTTCTGTAATCTAAAACATAGTTCTATCTCACGAGTTTCGGCCACCTGAAAAGATACATGTTGATCCTAATTAATAACAGTCAGAATTATTTAAACCATTATGACTAAATATATGTCAATATAACCAGTCTTAAAGGGAAATGATGTACACGTTTCCATATAAAGTTCAGTGAAATCTATTTATTTTTGTTATAACAGTTATGAATTAATAAAATAGGTATGTTAAAAGTAAAAGTTAAGTAAAAGACATACTTCTAAATTTTTACACCACATGTGATGCCACATGTCTACTATTACAAATATCTCAAGTTTCATATATTCGTTTTTCTTTTTGGCATAAACCATGCGAACCTAATTAGCATATGGATTGTGCTTTATATATTAATTAATTAATAACCTATTTCATTTTATTAAGCTAGTATTATTGAAACATATTAGTTATGAAGTTCGAAGTAATTCCTTAATATATATATATATATATAATTATGAATATGCTTATTAAATTTATTTTGCAAAGATAGATGACTTTTTAGATTTAAAACAAAATGATTTTCTCTTAGTTGGCCAAAAGTTTGAGATATAAAATTACGGCCGAAAATATCGCTAACAATAGAAATACCCGACCAATGATTTACTGCAATTTAAACATTATGATTTTTAGTGTATTATTGATGACATTAAGTATTGCTAATCAATTTATGTTCATAATTATCTTCTTCAGTGGCATATTTGTATATTACTTTAGAATTATTTTAGTTCTGGTCTGTATAAACAAATTGCTTTTCATCAGTTGTTAAGTACTAAAAATTAATTATTTTTAATTTCAATACCATGGAACGATTATACTAAATAAAATAACAAAAAAATGTCCAAGTTTGTTATTTTCAGCTTTCACCTCTGAAGTGAAGATAAGAAATATATATATCTATAGTGTCTGGTTTAAATAAAAAAACTGTCTTTTCTGTGTAATTTTGAGAAAAGTGACGCCATTTAGAGACATCGTGTATGACTTCAATAGTTATAAAACCTTCGTAATTAAAGGGTTGTTGTTTAAAAAAAAATGTTCCATATAATAATAATTGTAGGTTGACAACTAAATGTAGAGTTTCTTTTCTATATTTTGGCAGCAAGTATATATTTATAAAGAATATAATTTGGATGATTCTATCAAGAGTAATAATCAAACAGTTGTATGATTTTGTTGTTTGTTCTTAGTAATATTGTTTTTCACTGTGCTCTTTCATATATGCACATAATAAAATATTGTTGTAACAAATGTGAAAACCTACACTTGTCTCAGACAATTACATATCCGTAAAACACAAATTAATGTTATTGGTCTTGAATCAATGGTTTCACACGTTCTTTTGAACAAGCATAACAAAGAGAGAGAAACTTTTAAGTAACTACCATTTACATTGAACAAACTCTTATCACATTTGTTTAATGAAACAGCATACGTACATACGTACATATACATAATACATAAATATTTATTGCAAATTAGTTTTACAGTATCGTGATCCTGTGGCATATTAACCATTCATAATAAAGTATCTTACAGGAAAATGGTGAAATGATAAAATAGGTAAGCAATTCAATATTAAAAATAATAAAATAAAAATAGCTGCATTACATTATAACTATATTTATGGAACAATTTATATCTATACCTACCAATCTTGAAAAGCTTTTATATTATTTTCAGATTATTCCATTTAGTTGTATTTCATTCAAACTTACTCACAACTTCTAGAATACTTATTTTAAATAGCATATTTGTACACATAGTGAAGTGTTATAAAAGATGTTACCTATATTGAAAGTGATATTAAATTTATCTTATATGTCAAAGTCATTGTGTGCAGCCAGGCTACAAACTTGATAAATATTCGTTGTTTTAGTTTGTAAGAAACAACTTACTAACTGTGACAAAACTGTTATAATTGTAAGTTCATCGATCGTATCAACCGAATTAAATGCAAGTTCCAAACGCAATACTAGTGTTATTTCAGTTGGATATAATTATATCATATATAGGCAGTTGCTTCTCGTAGTGATTGAATTTTATATTTGTATAATTGAACAACCTTTAAAAATATTAACTATTAAATATAGCCTGTTGTCAATGTTATCATTCTTTTATATTTATTAAACAGTTGAAACTTATTTCACGAAATGTAAATTTTGAAGAATTATATGACAGGAGCGTTTTCCTAGTTGTAAGGATTTGATGTACTTATGCATTTATATTTACATATTGTTTTTCAATGAACAAATTACAAGGATATTTTTATATTATTATTACAGGTTACTATTACCATTCAAGATCGAAACGATAGTCCACCGGAGTTCATAAACGCTCCATACACAAGATCATTGTCTGAAGATGTCCCACCAGGTTATACGGTGATCACAGTTTCTGTTTTTGATCCAGACACTGAAGGAACCATCTCCTATACTTTGATAAACGATAGCCTTCCGTCTAAGTTCCGTTTTGATTCAGAGAGTGGCGTTCTCATTTTGAAAGACCCACTGGATCGAGAAACGGAGCCGACTCACCAGTTCGCAGTACAGGCATTCGACGGGTTTCAGACCTCTGAAACCAAGATCACAATAGTGGTTCGTCGAACATTCTTTTGACTTATATATTTGCTATTTATCGCATACTAAAATATAATAGCACGTATTTTTACTTTTGGAATAGATATTTGAATTTTTTATGAGACTTTTTATTTAATAAGGTTTTTGATTTGATCTGCGTGTTAGCTGTACTATGAACTATCAATGTAAATAACTCTAAACTCATTTTAACTAAGAAATAAAATGAAACGTGGCAGCTGGATGTACAAATGTATATATATATATATACACAACAAAAAATATCCGACAAAGTAGCGTTTTAAAAATATCTAATCAACGAATAAAATAGCTAATTTAAACTCTATTTGTTATATTTAAGCTTAATTGTGTAAATACAACGTAATTACAAAGAGTAACACTTGTGCAATAAGCATAAATAGTTTGCTGCAAATATAGATTAATCATTTGGCTTTGTTACAGTATTTTAGCAGTGTTAAAAATAAGACTATTCTTTCTAATGCTGATATTATAGTGAGTATAGAAAGTTTGGTAGGATGTATTTTACCTGTTTTCTGCAAAATATATTATCATAATAATACGTGTTTACAATTTTCTGGAAGACACAGAAATCTGGATCTCCAAGTTCTATATGTAATATTTTATGTACATGTAAATATGAATATGTAAATATTCGGTCGCGGTATGGTCTTCTGTGACGCTTTGGATTTACGAGCTGGGAGAAAAGTTCGAACCTTTGAGATTCCACTAAAGTATTGCTTTTATTTTAAGGTGTGGTTTTGTTGTAGAAATGACAGTCAATTCCTTAACATAGATGCTGGAAAGCACGGTGATATTGGCCATCTGCCTTCCCTCTAGTTAGTAGTTTACATTTAGGAGCAACAGCAAATAGTCTTAGTAGCTTTGCCATAAATGCAGAATTATCGATAACCTGAAATATTCTATACTTTGTATGCATTTGAAATGTTTTTTACATAGAAAGAGTGACTGAAAGTATTATCTTCGACAAATAATATTTTAGGACGATATTGTTGTTTTCTTAGTACAAACATACACAACAGGATATCTGTACTCTGCCCAACGCGGGAATCGATCCTCGAATTTTAGTACTACAAGCTCAATTAAGGCAATTTAGGATAAAATGTATTTTTTTTCAAAAATTTATTTCTAAAGTAGTTGGTGTTTAATGACGGATAATTAACACAATCATAACACTATATGAAAAATAGTTCCCGATTAATCAACGGTAAGATTATGGACCTGCAATGCTAACATATGGAGCTCGATTTTACATTGTGGACACAGCACGTATAACTTATTAGATAGATTTGCACTAAAACAACAACAGTATAAATTAAGAAACTAGACATAATGTTATTTCTATAATACTACTACAAAGATATTGTTTCGGTTGTTTAAGAAAATTTATTAGGTATTTATACTAATCAACACAGTTACAAAATAACACACATAATACCAATGATCAAGGTACAGATAGCCTAATTACTTAGCGCCAAAAAACAACCAACCAACCAATGAAATGGTAACCAAAAACACATATTTTATATGTACTTAATTTAACAGTGACTAAAGGCTATTGCTTTCATACTTGCTTTATGTGTCAAAATTCTAACAGTGATAAGAGTATTATTACATTCCTAAATGCTTCGTGTGTTAAACTCTAACAATGATGGAAGTAGTTTTAAACACCAAACAACTATAGAAATTGTGTAGTTTCTAACTATTAGAGTTATCGCCATATACATTATTCATCTTAAATTCCATTCAGTGGAGCTGTCTGAAATGCAGTACACATAGACTGAAAAATACAAATTAGGACTATGAAATATAAATTATAAGTATTAATGAGAAACACAACAGATGCATGCGTTAAAATTAAACAAGTTAAGTATAATTAAGTAATTTAAACAAATTATCTGGTCTCTTCAGGTTACAGATAGTAACGACAACCCTCCCGAGTTCATAGAATATGCCTACTCATTCGATGTTTCAGAAGAGGTCCAGAGAGGTGCCAGAGTTGGAACTGTCTCTGCTACAGATGCTGACATTGGTATTAATGGACAGGTCAGTTACAGTGTCATCAGTGATTGGGGTAATGATGTCTTCTCCCTCAATCCACAGACCGGAGAGTTCACACTCACATCCCACTTAGACTATGAGCAGGTATGTTGTTGTTTTGTTTTTTAATCATAAAGTATACACACTATATAGCGTATTTGTTGTTGTTCTAATTAATAGTTATATTAGTTATTTTGTTCAATATATTGAATGTCATCACTCTATAAATCTATTGTGTTTAATACCATATTTTTATTGGTTTGCGTTGTTAGTTTAATATGTGCATTTAGGACGAACGTAAATCTCCTAAGTAGGAAAAACCTCATGAAATACTATTGGAATTACAGCAGAAAATATCACAAACAACAAGAATTCCCAGATCATTAACAATGCATTATAGTCATAAGAATAAACGTAAGAAAACTATATTCAATTAACTATACTGATTTCTAAGTTGGTTTTAATTTTGCTCTAAGCACATAGCTCTCTATGATCGGAAAGTGATACGAATTAATAATCTGTCATTCATGTGTTTTATTACCTACAGGGCGTTAACAAACAACAAAATGTAAAAATATAGTACCTTCCTTGGTTATAACAAGATACAGTTTTTCAGTAGCGTATGGAAAATTAGAGCCCCTTTTAATAAATATGTATATAGTGAGAGAAAGATTGATTGATTTGATTTTGAATTTCGCACAAAACCACTCGAGGGCTGTGTGTGCTAGCCGTCCCTAATTTAGCAGTGTAAGACTAGAGGGAAGAAAGCTAGTCATTACCACCCACCGCCAACTCTTGGGTTACTCTTTTACCAACGAATAGTGGGATTGATCATGACATTATAATGCCCCCACGGCTGAAAGGACGAGCATGTTTGGTGCGACTGAGATGTGAACCTGCGACCCTCGGATTACGACTTAACAGGCTTGGCCATGCCGGGCCAAGTGAGAGAGAGACATATCTGTATGTGGTAAATCACTATGAAACTTATTTTATGACCTTCTGGTGTCACTCAAATACTTTTGTGTAGGTTTTTTTTCAAGATAATCGATGAAATTATTAAAGCTGAATGTCTCAACTTTCTTTCCTCATTTCTCTAGTTAAAGAGAATCATTACTTGCAGGTTTCTTAAGTTGTGCCAACTGACTTGAAATTTAAATACTAGTTGTAGTACATGGCCCACAGGAAAAAATCTAGTAAGCACAGAACTCGGTGGTCAATAAAAAACAGTAATTAGGTAATTGTAGTACAATTTGAACCTGCAATACGAAATTAAGAAGTAAGACAACTTCCATTTTATATTTACAGTTCTGTCGTTTTTATTGTTTTTTGAATTCACCTGCAATGTTTAACTAAAAAATTATAATATTTACACTTTTTGGACCACTGTTCTGCCGTTTTTACTGCCTTATGTTGAATAAATATTAATTTTACTCTGTTTAAAACATTATTCAATTTAGTCCCTCTAGAAATATCTACAGTTTTTATCATCTTTGCCTCTATCGTCCTTAACTATTTTGGTTAGAAATTTAGTTTTATTTTGAGTGATATTCTGTCAGGATTCTTAGTAATCCGATAGAAAAAAACTTTTTTATTAAATAATTTTAATGAGACGGCCGAATGAGAAAGTACATATGATATAAATTTCATAGATTGTGTTTTAAAATTAATTGCTTTATACTGAATATTTTGTTAGCTTAAAAATTGTAAACATAACAGCTAAAGAAACAGCAACGTTAACGTGAAGTGTATTCAACAATACGGTAATAAGTGAAAGTATCAAGTGTACAACTTTATTAACGTAAAGTGGTATTCAACAATATGGTAATAAGTGAAAGTATCAAGTGTACAACTTTATTAACGTAAAGTGATATTCAACAATATGGTAATAAGTGAAAGTATCAAGTGTACAACTCTGTTAACGTGAAGTGTACTCAACAATACGGTAATAAGTGAAAGTATCAAGTGTACAACTCTGTTAACGTGAAGTGTATTCAACAATACGGTAATAACTGAAAGTATCAAGTGTACAACTCTGTTAACGTAAAGTGGTATTCAACAATACAGTAATAACTGAAAGTATCAAATGTACAACTCTGTTAACGTAAAGTGATATTCAACAATATGGTAATAAGTGAAAGTATCAAATGTATATATCTGTTAACGTGAAGTGTATTCAACAATACGGTAATAAATGAAAGTATCAAGTGTAAAACTCTGTTATCAGGTATCCATAACAGCTTTAATATTTCTATTACGGTTTTCTGAATTTACCACAAGTGTTTGTTTGTAAATACTGTTTTTGACAGAAATATTTCATACTTTGGGCGATGTGACCAGATATTTCCTTTCACACATGACATTATTTTGGTATTCATTCTTCAACGCGTATCACATTGTTTTCTTGTTGTTTGTTGCTTGTTTTCACCTCACTGGCCACTGCATATGTTTTTGACTGCCGTCTATCGAAAAACTTCCAAAGTAACGTATAACATTATACGTTCATATTAAATGATCACTCGATTACTTGCACAGTAAATTGGTCAAAATAAAAAAAAACTGACATTTCTTAAATACTAAACACATATAGATATAACTGTTATATAGGGCTTCTATAACTTTCACAATTCAATATGAACTTAAATTGAACCAAGAAAATGGCTTTATTCGGTATTCCTTAGAAGTCCTGTAATGCAGTTTTATGCACCGTTAAACTTCGACTCACAAAACTAGATATATAATCCAGGAAGCAAATAGTTTTATCGTAAAACTTAGCAAACCCTTATAAACAGCACATAGGTAAACATATTTGTATATATATATATATATATATATATATATCTATGCCACAAAGATGCTAATAATTTTATGTTAAGACATTGCAAGGCCTCATTTACAGCATCGAGGTGAAATGTATAGCCAGTCATACATGAGATGCTGACAATTTCGCCTGAAATATAACACAGCCTCATGTATAGCTTAGAGGTGACACATATGTTTATATCTAAGATGTTAATGATACCAAAGGCCTTATGAGCATCTAAGAGGTAGATATTTGCTCAAAAGGCCTTCCTAATAAAGACATTTCTGAAGAGCATGTT
This sequence comes from Tachypleus tridentatus, assembly GCF_004210375.1. Taxonomy (NCBI): domain Eukaryota; kingdom Metazoa; phylum Arthropoda; class Merostomata; order Xiphosura; family Limulidae; genus Tachypleus; species Tachypleus tridentatus. The sequence goes on from NC_134837.1 coordinate 92,208,267, forward strand.
CACGTAATATTTACTTCCTTGTATAATGAATTAATTGGGTTATTTGTATTTTCAATCTTTTTTTTTTATTTAGGTACAGCACTACATTTTTGTTGTTCAAGCCCAGGATTCGGGACATCCCAGCTTGTCCAGTACTGTCACTGTCTACTTCAACGTTCTGGACCTTAACGACAACGCACCCTTGTTTAACCCCATGAGCTACAGTGACGAAGTGTATGAAAACGTAACAGTTGGGTCAAGCATTATCACCGTCAGTGCCACCGATCTAGATTCTGGTAAATCTTTAGTCATTAGGTAGAGTTTGACTGAAAGCAACCAACTGTTTTTTTTTTTATCCTTTTCTAGAATATTCGAAAGTTTCAATCTTCCAAAATCCTTCACGCTAATCTTTCAAACAGAATAAGATTTTGACTTTATCTGTTATTACCAGTGAATAAACAGCATTCAGACTTCAATTACTCCTCAATTGAGCAAAAATGCTTACGTTACATCTTCCCATAAAGACACCCTAATTGTAGTCAATCAAGTCATAAAATGTTACCAAAAAAGGCCCTAACGTTGGATTATATACATTAGAGAAATCTAAAATTTTTTGAACCACAGCAAAGAAATTAATTAACGAAACAATTTGAGCATAGTACATATATGTATACATACATAGTAGCGCCAAGTGTTCCTAATTAAGAGTACTTAACATCACTTACCTCCAACTCCTAGGCTACACTTGTCTTGTCGAATGATAGGATTCGACCCTTAACATTATAATGCACCCGCTCCCTCAACATGTGCAACCTAACGCGAATGATTAACCCGCATTTCCGCAGTCTGGCACGCTAACCATGGAATCACGGTCGGCCTTCTGGTGTGAATCATTTCTACGTAAAAGCGTGAGGCTATGATATTTTAGTGGCATGAGCATTATTGAAATTTATAAAATATTAGAGACTTTGATTGATGAGTTCATAATTAGTTTGTAGTAAGATAAGTTATTTATATTAACCACTTTATACGTTTCAGTGCTTTCTAAAAAACAAAATCTATATTAACTATCTAGGTATAGTGATCTTATACTATTTCAACAATAAGGATATATTTGGTTGCACGCGATTCACTGTTTATTGTTGTATTGTTTTTCTTTCCCAATTGAAACAGTTCCTAGTGGGTGAGTATTATACAATACAACAATAAAAATATAGGGTTTGAATGTTTGAAGTGTAAAGAGTGAAAATATCCCATTGTGTGGTATTGCATTAAAACAATGACAACTAATATAGCTGAATATTAGTCGAGTCGATTGTTCCACACTCTCGTGCATAATATTCTCTACCAGGCTGATCATGGCCCAGTTCTGTATGTCCCACGTTCGCGTCCTGTTATTCCCCCTCCAAATCGCGTTCCGCATTTAGGGCTTAAGTGCGTAATTGTCAAATTCTATAAAAGATCAGTGTCCCAAGAGCGGTCGGAGGACCCTGTTAACTAGCAGCCTTCCTTGTGCTATATTAGTTCTTAATTAGGGACGAATATCTGAAAACAAACAAAGAAATTCTTCGTTATGTTTGTATCATGTAATATACCATACAAGGTGATGTTCTTTTATTCAAGCAATGTATTTTTGCCAAAGTATACTGTATTACAATTTTTAAATTAATCTATTATCAATAAAAATAATGAAATACTGTTTTATGGCATATAATGTTTTCATAAACTTAACACTTGACATTTAATAGTTTTCCTGAAACCCCAGATGTGCTAGAAATGAAATTTCAATGGAAAATAAACATAATCAAGTCGTAAAAAATAAGATATTAAAATCTAAAATAGGGAAATAAATATTTACTATTTCTAAAATAATATTAGTCACTTTTGTGTAGTAAACACTAGCAGATTTGTTGACATCTTTATTTCATCAATTTTAGGGCCAAATGGAGACATTATATTTAGTATTCTAGAAGGAGATGAAAAGCATTATTTTGATATATCTCCAAACGGAACAATTTTCACTATAAAACCTTTGGATCGGGAGACTCAATCTCTGTACAATTTAATAGTAAGCGCTAATGACCAGGCCTGGCCAGTGGAAAGGCAGTTATCCAGTACTGTGCAAGTAACAATTATAATGAAAGACATCAATGACATGTCACCAGAGTTCGTCTCCCCGAATAGAACGTCAGTTTTGGAAAACGCACCTATCAATACAGTTATCATGGTAGTGAAAGCCGTCGACAAAGACGAAGGCCGTAATAGCTACGTCGAGTATAATCTCCTTGCCGTGCCAGAGAATAAGTTTTCTCTTGGTCCGGTAAACGGACTTCTTCGGGTTAATGGCCCAATAGATAGGGAGGTGAAGTCACAATATAAAATTCAAGTGGTGGCAAATGACCGAGGAATTCCTCCAAGATCGGCACTTGTAGATATTGTAATCGATATTATCGACGAAAATGATAATAGTCCTTCCTTCGATCCCAGGCAGTATAGCGCTTCAGTATCAGAAAATGCGAGTATAGGCCTGAGTGTGGTTGAAGTGTCAGCTACTGATCAAGATGAGAATTTGAGTGGTCAGGTTCGTTATTCTATTGTTTCTGGTGACTCTAATCACGACTTCGTTATAGGCGAAGATACAGGCATCATTCGAATCAGCAAGAAGCTAGATTACGAGCGTAAAAACCGCTACATTTTGACCGTTCAAGCAGAAGATAATGGTGGTGATATCCGATATGACACGGCTACTGTGACAATAGGGGTGACAGATATTAATGACAATCCCCCAATTTTTTTTGATTCTCCTTATGAGGTACACGTTATGGAGAACATGAATTACGTCCCGTTCCCCATCGTCACCACTGTAGCCCAAGACGCTGACCATCTACCCAACACCCACGTACATTATCTCATCAAGGACGGAAACAAACACTTGTTCAACGTCAATTCTACCTCGGGTGAAATATCTGTGATGACGAAATTGGACAGAGAAGAACAGTCAGAGTACGTTTTGACTATACTCGCCATGGACTCAGGTAATATATTTTTCTTCTACCAATCTTTCTTAGTAATTAGACTTTTTATTACTATTTATTATTGTACTGGCTATTTGTTTACAATACTTTATGTTTTACTGTGCCTCTTCTTTTAAACTATGATTATCCATTGCATTTTAATTAAAAGTATTTTCTGAATGACCTACAGTAATTTTTCAAAACTGTTGCTCCGATACTGACTTATTCAATTTTCAGATATCCACAGAGAAATAAAGTTTAATAAGATGTGTTTGGACTATCCTAATAAACTTACACAGAGTTGTTTTTAATACATCTTCTCAAACTTCTATAAGAATAACATACCTTGAAAATGAACACTCTTCTTGGGCAGACGCGTTGATGCTCAAGATACTTATATAATTATCCTTCTATCTACCCATCCGTTGAGGAAGACGTCGTCAATCAACGATGGGTGTATCAAGGAATGTCTGTGTTTGCAGCTTTTAACTTCAGACTAGACATCCATTTCTATATGGAGTTGAATACAGACAAAGTTTTATTTCTTGCCCCAAGACCCCTCTAGACTCTTAAGTACACGGTGTAAGGCAACGAATACGAGACACGAATTAGTGAAAATCTTGTTAACTATGCACTAGCTCTAACGTATTGGCTTCGGTAGGTGATATGTCAGATACTCTGTGGTTTTAATATCTTTTGCTTTACCCTCCAAACAAGGGCTATATAAACGGCCTCGAGGGACAAGATTGTGTTAGTCTATACCTGTACAATCTAAACAGTGATGAACATCGGTAATAAATCTTCAACCAGCTGGCTTTTTTCAAACAATATACTTGGAGCCCATCGAATAGAGAATCTAAATTTTTTTTTTTTTCCAGTAGTACAACAATGCAGCAAAACTAAATTATACCGCCATTTCAAGTAAGTCGACATTTTTCTTAATGTAAATTATATGCTTAGACTGAAACACCATATTAAAGAATTTTTAACGCAAAGCAAGACAGTTGAATCTTAGGCTTAACAACATTAAGCTTGGGCTGGACTAGATCAGGAACACAACGCGATAAAAATATAGTTGTGTAACGTAACGTAATAAATCCTAAACAGCATATGTATAAGCCCCCCAATTTCTTTCGTACATTCAAAGAAGTAACACCATAAAACCATAAAAAATGTGTTTTCTTGAGCTTTTTTTTTCTGTTTAACAATAAAAATGCCACATGAAGGAACCGTTTCTTTTTGTTTTTTAACGAACTTTGAGTATGTGTGGAATCTGTCATTAAAATGGAGAAATATATAACCTTTGTGTAAAATTTACACGTTTGCAGTTTTCATAATGGATAAATAACGTGTGTGCGGGTGAACTAAAACATGTTCAGAAAATATTACATCGTCATATGATTTTGAGGTCAGGTGGTTAAGGCACTCGAATCGTAATCTGAGGGTCGCGGGTTCGAGTCCCTGTCATATTAAACATCCTCGCTCTTTAGCCGTGGGGACGTTATAATGTGACGATCAATCCCACTATTCGTTGGTAAAAGAGTAGCCCAAGAGTTGGCTGTGGGTGGTGATGACTAGTTGCCTTCCCTCTAGTATTACACTGCTAAATTAGGGATGGCTAGCGCAGACAGCCGTCTTGTAGTCTTGCGCGTAATTCAAATCAAACCAAACGACATGATTTTGTAATCTGTATGATGACTAATTGCAGGTAAAATGTAAGAGTGAATAACTGTTGATTATTAATAAGATCTCGGTGAAATAAAAGTGTTTGAAAAGGTTACTAATGCCAGTAAGTTGCTTCACAACAGCTGTCACAGCGTGAACTATATTAAACTGAAGTGTAATTTTTCATTAATTTTACTTACATTACACATGGTTCAGGGCAAATATTTTTAACACTGTGATATTTGTTAGTTTATTTTAATATGAGATATCTATTATTATTTTCTCAAATTAATATCGTCATTTTTCAAAATAAGTGAAAAACCTGCAATCTAGTTTTTTTTTATTTTGGTAGGGGACAAGCGATGACGGCGTCAAAGAATCTAAAAAAAGAAAAGAAAATAACATGCCAAATCCATTACATATTCTATATCCTAATACCAATGTCTTTGTACCGCCTGATATGTAACAGAAGTAGTAGAGGTTAGGACGCATTTAAAATTGGCAAATTACTTTACAACAATTTGTTCCAGTGTGAAATTTAATGAAACGTAATTGATCGCACTAACTTACGTGCGAAAATATATAAAATTATGTCATAAGCGTTATCGAAGGAAACTAAAAACTTATTATTTTGTTTGTCGAATCTTACTCAATAAAGAATCTCAAAAGGTTACTCCCTTAGCCTTCTCTAATTTTGAAGTGATAGACTAGAAGTATACCACTTGGTATACCTTTTACCAACGAGTGGTGTGATTGACCAGCTGAAAGAGTAAGATGACGAGATTCGCGCCTGCGATCTCCAGATCGCAATTTGAGCACTTAATCACCCAACCAAGACTAATTACCGCTTGAAACAAAGATAATATAAGATTAAATATCATTTGTGTACTAAACGAGATATAATGTCCATAGAAAATATGCAACATAACGTGTTGATTTTTTTTTTCAATTCTGTAGTCGTTTTCTAACTTTTCAACAATCTTATACAATATTAATAATTATACATGATAATCAGTTGTTGTGAATGTCATTTTACATAATATTCAAGTCTGACTTTAAAAGCCTTTCATTGGTTCAACTGCAAGTGTGAAAGCTTACATCGTTAAAAGCTGTGTCGATATCCCTGGTGGCCACAGCATAGATAATCCATGATGTAGCTTTGTACTTAACAAAAGACAAAGTGACTTGGAAAAGCGAACAAAATTTGTTTCTTCATTAATTAGCCCTTGTAAAACGCTATTGTTTTCAGTGTTGTCTTCTTAAAAAGGACGAGTTTCATTCACATTTGAATCTAAGAAACATTTTAACATGCATTCAGAGAATTTGCATTTTTTAATTAATAGAATATGGCCCTATCTAGGCTTCCTCAACTATTACCAGTAAGAAGTAAATTTTAGAAATGAAGTGTATAGTGAATGATTATTTGTACTAACTATGTATTAGGTTGAAAAATGAATCACGATTTATTTCACCAAATCAAATAATATATATGGTTGACATTTAAATTTAGTAATTAATGCATCAATTGAGATTCTATAGGACAGATGGAGCCACAAGCAAACATAAATGAAATTACGTAATATACAAAATGTAAATACGAGAAAAAAAGTAACAGAATTAACGAAAATAATTATCATTATGGAGCAGATGTGTACTTCACAGATATTTTCCAATTCGAGTAAAAAGTCCATAACACAATTTCAACTTAAATGGAAGCCCGATGTTTAGTTAAATATATTATTGGATTTTCTCCTCATTACTACAACTACTTTCATGCTTCTTATTGTATAGGTAATAGTATTGCTCACACACTTTTGTTTTATTTTGTTAAACAAAAACACAATAAAGTTTTTTGTTTTAAATCCTTACCAGATGACCCATTGGTTAAAATTATGGTTTAAATGTCCCAAAGTTGTCACCAGTTATCCATACCACATAAAGTTATATTGCTGTTTCAAACTTTTCGTTTCACAAAATATTTCTCATGTGATCACTTATTTCCAGTAATGGAGCTGGATGTAATCCAGATCCTTTCCAAATTAGTATATATTTATCATACGGTTACAGGATAAAACACAACTTGTCTCTAAACATGATATTGCTCCAAAATTAGATACTGTGGTCTATTTGTTTCTGAAACCTTTACAAGCAAGTTGTATCATAACTTGCTGTGAGTGAAATGCCCGGCACATAGGCCGTCCTTTTTTAAGTCTGTTTTCAAACATCTTTACATTAACACTGGGTAAAATTGCAGTTACAAACATGTGATACATTTTTGAAGCAGTTATATGAGGACTTCGATGAGCCAGAATCGACCGTTTGTTTTGTTGTGGATAAATGTGTACCTTTCTTAAATATACGAGATTACGCTATTAGTTATGAATCGGTTCCACATTTTTCTTACGACACTTCCAAACGCTTGTAGTCAATTTGCAATAGCTTGCTGTAATTATTTGGTTTCAACTTGTCTGATAATTCAACACATGAATGAAACATGTAAATATATTTTTTTGAAGCCAAGCATATATTTGAAGAATGATTTAAACTTTTAATTTGTTTAAAAGAAGTAGCAGATAAATAACTATACATCACTACATGTTGCATAGGTTGAATAATTAAATATTTGCATTTTAACTCATATTAATTGACGATCAAATGTTTGATTTATAGCAATGAAATAAGATATGTGATTGGCAGCAGTTTACGCTTCTTACAAATTCCGATTATTCTTTAACTGGGCCTGACATGTCCAGATGGTTAAGGCGCTCGACTTGTAATCTGAAGGTTGTGGGTTTGCCTTTAGTCATTTGTGGTGAATGATGGTGAATTGCTCTACATTGTAGAGTCTACAACATAATGCTAGAATCTGAACTTACTCTTTTGCCATTGAAACTCATTTTGGACAATATATATGTGGTTGTTATTAAATAGGATAAATAGCTTATGTTACTAATTCGTTCCTGAATGCCCAGCATGGCCAGGTGGTTGAGGCACTCGACTCGTATCCGAGGGTCACTGGTTCGAACTTTTGTTACATCGTACATGTTCACCCTTTCAGCCCCGTGGGGGTGTTATAATGTGACGCTCAATCCCACTATTTGTTGGTAAAAGAGTAGCCCAAGAGTTAGCGGTGGGTGGTGAAGACGAGCTGCCTTCCCACTAGTCTTACACAGCAAAATTAAGGACGGCTAGCGCAGATATCCCTTGTGTAGCTTTGCGCGAAATTCAAAACCAAACCAAACTTTCCTGAAATACGATCTGTGAATTCACTTGCTTACTCTGAGTCGCACCTTCAAAATTGCTGCATATGAACATTGATAATATAAATCTAAGCTCTAAAATGAACCCTAGTATTGATAGTATGTCCTCGTCGACACTGTATGTAGCAAGTGTATTTTGGTTGATATATTATAGCATATTCTCTTTCGTTTTCACTCATAGGTTCTCAGAATTACATTACCATCTTGAAAGAGTGTTTTTTAATCATAGATGTAAGACACCATTGTATATACGACACGAGTGGAACAAACATTTAAGTACACAGTAGATGTATTTCACCTTTCAAAATTATTCAAACCTTATCAAAAGAAGTTTTTTTTTCTTACCATTACACCACCTCACTCACTGTCTACAATTTTAGTTCTGAACATTACTGGTATAATTTGATATTAATATTTGAGATAAGTGATCATTTTCGAGTTGGCTGACGGTTTCCACACGGAAGTTTTATAGTATATACTTCGAAGGATACAACTGCATATGTTGCCATGATGATAGGCTTTAAAAGAATGTCTATCAATATCGACTTTGACAAGATACGTTTTCAAACGGTTAGTCAGAGAAAGATGTTTGATTGACAACGATAGTGTTTGGTGGGCACTTTTCATTCCCCTTTGGAAGTTACAGAAGGATATTTACTCTTACCCATTATCTATCATACAAATTTTGAAATGACTGAATTTCTAAAATTTAGACAATTACATGAAACGTAACATGATAATTTATTTTGCACACGCATATAAGAGAAATGTTCAAAAATATGATTTAGATAATAATGGTAAAGTAGCCAGTCAAAGCAAATTTCCTTTGTTATAAGGTTAGTTATGAATCTTTCACACATAATCATTTTTGTAATCAGAATTAATTGCTAGATATATGCTTGATTTCCACATTGAACAATAGTACTTTTAAGCAAAGCGAAAATTATATCTTTGTTTCCCAGTTACGTTTTTCGCCAATACACAACATATATGTCACTGAATCGAACGCCTGATTCTAGCGTTGTAAGTCCGTTGACGTACAGCTCTTCCAGTGAGAACAACCATTGAATAATAATAATAATAATCAGGATCATAAATTTCCCTTTGGTTCCCAAGTAGTGTCAATGTTATTACATTATTTCGTATATTTCTTGAACGTTTATATTTTCATGCGTTAGAAATACGTATGTCAATCACAAATGTCGGTTAACACAACAAACTTTCTAGAAACTGCATGGCAGCGATCACTAACTGCCTCTGCAAAAACATAACATGAGATTCATATTCGTTAAAGAGAGAGTGACATCATTACGGGCCCGGCATGGCCAGGTGGGTTAAGGCGTTCGACTCGTAATCTGAGGGTTGCGGTTTCGAATCACGGTCGCATCAAACATGCTCGCCCTTTCAGCCGTTGAGGTGTTATATTGTATCGGTCAATCCCACTATTCGTTGGTAAAAGAGTAGTCCAAGAGTTGGCGGTGGATGGTGATGACTAAATGACTTTCATCTAGTCTTACACTGATAAATTAGGGACGGCTACCATAGATAGCTCTCGAGTAGCTTTGTGCGAAATTCAAAAACAGTGTGTGTTTTTCTTTTAGCAAAGCCACAAAGGCTATCTGCTCAGCCCACGGAGGGGAATCGAACTTCTGATTTTAGCGTTGTAAATCCGGAGACATACCGCTGTACTAGCGGGAGGCAATTCAAAAACAAACAAACAGATATCATTACGTTTTAGACACCAACATTTTATGTACATTAATAAGAGATTAGCTTTTAAATATAATTTAAATTCTGAGGATCGTATTTCACTAATATTAACATTTTCTTTCAGGTAATTATTATTCGAGATTTTGACCTTGAACCATGAGAATAAGTTATGTGTTATTTTAAATTGGCTGTGTTTCAACATTATTTCCCTTTTCAAATATTACTTATTTACACTCTGCTAATTTCACTATAGAGAAGGTAAATTAACGCGTGCTTGCGTTCAAATCGACTTGTTTTGTCTGCCACAGAATTATATAATGATTCCAAAATGGTTCTCGTATGAAAGGGAATACCGACAATTAATACCAACTGTTAGCCTAAGTTTTTACATATTACATGCATTAAGTAGAAAAAATGAAACTAATGTATTAAGGTCTTATTTAAGTAACAGGGAAAATATCTTTAATCACTAACTTTCATCAGTATTTTATCAAGTAAAAAAGGAAAATGTCACCACAGACTCCTATTAGCAACAAACAGTATCGCTTCTTAAGCCTTCTTAGTAAAGGGTGGAACAAGTGTATTTTACACAAGTATATATAATTCACTTACTATCTAAAATTATGTTAGTTCGAATAGTGCAGAAACAGAGACGCAGGGCACATTTTCTAATTTGTATTGGATTCTAATGGATAAGTGATTGATACAATGTATTGTAAGTATGAAATAATCTGTATATGCCAAAGGAGTTTTAAGAATTATATCTAACTGAATAATAAAGGAAGAACACGCAAATTAAGACTAAAGTCAGTTATCTTGCTGGACAGATTTGTTTAGTTAATGTTGTAATGTATGCTAATCTGTTTTTTAACTTATATTTCTTTTAGGTTATCTATACTTTAACGAAATAAAAATTATATATTTTGAGACAAAAGAACTACTTGCTAAGTAGGAGAGGGATTATATCTTGCCTTTTTAACCCCTCAGGGACTCCTCGCCAGACGGGTACAGGAACAGTGACCGTCGTGGTCAGTGACGTGAATGACAATGAACCCACGTTCGAGAAGAGTCATTATACAGCAGACGTGAAGGAAAACTTGGCTGCTGGCACCCAGGTCATTTTAGTTACTGCTACTGACGAAGACTCGGGAAACAACGGTCTTCTCAGGTTAACAGATCTATTCCATCTCAGCTTCGAAATACATGTCTTATCGATAAATTGAAACTGCTTATCTAGGTGTGACATACAACATCTTAGGTAGAGGATGTACTGAATCACTATTTGATCTGTGATTAAAGTCATACCGCCGGTAATCTGATCACAGTTGCAAAACGTATGAAAAGAGTCAATACGCTTGTGTTGACACCATCTAGTTAACATAGTAGAGGTAGATAATTTTTTTAAAGAGATTATATACGGAAAAATAAAGCTGAAGCTACTTCTTACCTAGCATCTATTGTTATAGCTTAAGCTAAGACATGTAATTTCTGCTCCTCAGAATTTACATATATACACACATACATAAGCCGCAAAAAATTCATATATAGATTTTGCAAGTTTAACGTACTGTTTGCTGAAGTGCGAGGCATCAAAAGAAATAAATATATATGAAAGATATAAAAACAAAACAAAAACTAAACATTCATGAAAAATAGATTAAAATTATAAAACGACTTTGAGAAGTGCTATAGAAATAGAGTGTCTGCTAAAAGGCTCCCAGTTTTCAAACCACTAATGCAAAAGATCTAATCCGGGTTGCTTTCAGACCCACAAATTTATGGTAAAAATATAAACCCTATAAGATATGTATACAAGGAACCCGTATTTAGACAAACCTCATGCTTTGTTAATAACTACCTATTAAAAACATTTACAAAGTGTAAAATCTCCATTATAATGAAATCAAAACTATTAACCTATAATCTTGGATAGCTGAGTGTAGTAGCTATTTATCTTATGATGTGGAAATTCAGTGAAAACTCTTATAGAGACTGTATACAAAGTGTACCATGTATATACTATGTCATCGTTTTTATTATATTTCAATGCCTATACACACACTTCTGAGATTAATGGCATTAAAAATATTTTCTAATTGGTAATTTTCTTCACAACAATGTACAATGTTTTAAATCAATGTTTGATCCTCATAAATGCATTTAACTCTTATGAGCATCCAAATAAGTGAGTTATTTATGGTGACAGCAGTACAGAGTTTAAGAAACTTTACCACATCAAAAGCAAACAAGTTATCTGACGATAACGGTAATTGTTCGGACTTACAACGCTCAAATCAGGGTTCGATTCCACTTAGTTGACACAGCAGTAGCCCAATGTGACTTTGCTATAAGAAAGCACACAGAAAAGAAAACAAAAAGATGTAAAGAACGGTAATGTTGTTCACTGTATTGCGTAAGCTGTGTAATGCGGATGAATGATTTCGAATGATGTTTTCATTATAATGTGCCCCCTGCTAGTACAGCGGTAAGTCTACGGATTTACAACGCTCAAATGAGGAGTTTGATTCCCTCCGTGGGCGGCCCGGCATGGCCAAGCGTGTTAAGGCGTGCGACTCGTAATCTGAGGGTCGCGAGTTCGCATCCCCGTCGCGCCAAACATGCTCGCCCTTTCAGCCATGGGGGCGTTATAATGCGACGGTCAATCCCACTATTCGTTGGTAAAAGAGTAGCCCAAGTGTTGATGGTGGGTGGTGATGACTATCTGCCTTCTCTCTAGTCTTACACTGCTAAATTAGGGACGGCTAGCACAGATAGCCCTCGAATAGCTTTGTGCGAAATTCAAAAACAAACCCTCGGTGGGCTCAGCGGTAGCCCCATGTAGCTTTACTTTAAGAAAACACACACACACATTATATTACGGGAAATCTATATTATGTTATTTGGTTTTTTAGTAGTTCTAAAAAAAAAGAGGTACAAATAATTTTAAAACTTGCAATATTTAAAACTGGATTTATTTTGGGCTGCTCACATCACTAGTAATAACGGGATTATATTCTTAACCACAATAAATATATATTTTTAAACCGTATCATCTCCGATATTTCAGGTACAGCTTAATCGGAGATCTAGATAAATTTACTGTTGATTCCAATACGGGAGCCATATTCACGCGGGTTTCCTTAGACAGAGAGGAATGTAGCCGGTACGAGATGACATTGGTGGCAAAGGACAGTGGATTGACTATTGAACATTCCACTAGTGTAAATATCACAGTTCATGTGGAAGACGAGAATGACAACAAACCCATGTTAGCCGAAGAACATTCGGTTATTTATATTCCCGATAGTTCAACAGGTGGTAAGTTCATTGCTCATCTTTTTCTTATTTCTCGGATGTTAGATTTTTGTCTTGTTTTAAGTATAATACATTAAAATGATATATATGAAAAAGAGATATGCGATAGAAATAATTATGAAGTGCTTAGGTGGCTTGTAGACAAAGATTAAACCTGACTTGGGCTTGTGGTTAGGGTACTTGACTCACAATAATCCTTTTATCGGACATGTCGGTTCTTTCAGGCATATAGTTATTATAATATGACGGTCAATCCCACTATTCGTTGGTAAAAAGTAGTTCTAGAGTTGGTAGTGGATGATGTATACTAATCTTTTCCTTCTAGTTTATCATTACAAAATTAGAGAAGGCTAACGAAGATAGCCCTCTTGTAGCTTTGCACGAAACTCAGCAGCACAAACTGACTAAGTCGGTGCCAAGCATGCTCGCCCTTTTCAGCAGTAGATATATTATAATGTAACTATCAATCCAATTATTCGTTGACAAAGAATATCCAAGAGCTTACAGTAGGTACCGTCAGTTGTTTTCCTTCTGGCTGGCAGTTAAAATAAAAATAAAAAACTTTGCTGGCACTCTTGAGCGTTTAAAACTTTATGTAAACAAGTTAAAACTGAAATACGACTTACAAGTAATATTGTAATCTTTGTTTTGTTTTTAATATATATACCGTGATTAAATTTCTGCATCATTGTATTAATATAGCAAATTTTAACTTATTAATTAATTGATATCAAAACGTTAAAAATATTCTAGGGTAAATATAATTAAAATACTTAAACAATCACAGTATTTCAGTATACAATCAAATACACAATATACAATTTTTCACACTCCTCAGGATTACGTGACGTGATTCGATGTCGAAACATGTAGAGTATTCGTTTTAAAGCCGTTGATCGGTCTTAGAAAAAAGTTTTCGATTTTATACTGAAAAAATTGATCGATTGGGTATTCTAGACCTTAATTAATTACTTAAATATAATAAGTACTTGATCATTTTCTGACATTCAGATACATTATAGGCTCGGCTTGGGCAAATAGTTTGGGCGCTTGACTCGCAATCTGAGGGTTGTAGATTCTAATCTCCGTCTCACAAAACAAGTTTGCCATTTCAGCCGTAGGGGCGTTATAATGTAACTGTCAATCCCACTGTTCATCGGTAAAATAGTAACCCAAGATTGGAAAGTGGTAGTGATAACTAGCTGTCTTCCCTCTAGTCTTTCACTGCCAAATTAGGGGCGGTTAATGCAGGTATCCCTCGTGTAGCTTTGCGCGAAATTCAAAAACAAAGACTTGATACTTTTATTATTAGTACTCTAACAAGACCTTTAAATACTTTTCTGATTCTCATGATTTGTAGTGTAATTCTCATTTCTTTCTGTTTCTAGGTCATTTTGTTTTCGGAACTCATGCTCACGATCCTGACACAGGTGTGAACAGTAGGTTAGTCTATCATTTATCGGGGACAGATGCTGATAAGTTCCAAATCAATCAAGACACCGGAGTAGTCAAGCTAGTCCAGAAACTTAAACCCAATCACGAAGGATACCATCTAGAGATTCATGCTACTGATAGCAGTCCATATCCTCTTTCAGCTAGCGCCAAGGTCGAAGTCTATCTTCGGCCGTCAGATCTTTTTCCACGCTTTAGTTCAGGAATTCGTAGTTTTATATTCTCAGAAATGGCTCAAAATCTAACAGTAACGACCGTTTCAGCGACTTCTCCCAAATCTGGTGATAAAGGAATTATATCATATCACATTGCAGGTGGTAACGTTGGAAATGCCTTAACCGTCAACTCTCAGAATGGAGAAGTGCGAATAACCAGTGGTTTGGATTACGAAACGCTGCCTCAATATGAAGTATGGGTGGAAGCCAGAGATAGCGATTTACCTTTTCTCAGAACTGCCACCAAACTTATTATACAGACCACAGATGCCAACGATAACGTGCCAATGTTTACATCTGAAGTCTTTAATGCTTCTGTTATGGAAGAAAATGATCCTCCACAGTTTGTTGCTGTTGTTCAAGCACAAGACGCCGACCAGGGAAAGAACGGAAATGTTTTTTACAAGTTTCATGAGTCAGTAAGTTTCGACAGTCCTTTTGCTTTGGATTCTGAAACAGGAGAGATTTTTACAAACGCCAAATTGAACAGAGAGTCACTAGAGTTATATAAACTGGTCGTCGAGGCCATTGACCACGGTCTACCTCAAAATACAGGTACAACTACTGTGTTTGTGACGGTTTTAGATAAGAATGATAATCCTCCACGGTTTACGCGGCTCTTCAGTGTCAACGTCACAGAGAATGCGCCTCTGGGATCTTTTGTAATCCAAGTAACGTCGTCAGACAAGGACGTCAGTGTAAATGCAAATGCTTCATATAGCTTTACCGACAACCCGGGAGGGAAGTTTCATATCGACCCACTGTCAGGAAATGTCTCTGTTGCTGGCATATTAGACAGAGAACTTAGGGACGAGTACATTTTAAAGGTTGCAGCTGTAGACGGCTCCTGGAGAGCTGAAACTCCACTCACTATTTCTGTCCAAGATGTTAACGACAATCCCCCTGAATTTACGGAAAATATTTATAGCTTTAACTTTCCAGAACTCCAACATCCAATATCTTTTATTGGTCAAGTAGCCGCTTCTGATCAAGATAAGCATGGGCTTAACTCATTCGTTACGTACTCTTTAAAGAGACCATCCGATTTCTTCCGTATTGACCCTGGAACGGGTGAAATTTTCAGCAAGCAGGTACTAAATTATAGACGCACATCGAGAGTTTCCCCAGAAAATCAGTATACTCTGTATGTGATAGCTACAGATCAAGGAAAGCCACCTCTGTCCACCCAAGTCACAGTGGTGATCAATGTTGTGGATTCTAACAATAATCTTCCTCGTTTTGATAAACCTAGCTATTTCTCTCCAGTCCCGGAAAGCACGGAAGTTGGTACATCTGTCCTTCAAGTCACGGCTAGAGACAACGAGGACGTTGGAGTGAATGCTGAAATTGAGTACCTCAAGGCAGGTGGAAATGGATCTGATTACTTTTACATTCACAAAACAACAGGTTGGTCTCTATTTCAAAAAAAAATATAACATTTCCATAGTTTCGCTTTCTAGTAATTTTAAATATATATGTTTTCTTCGAAATCTTAGTGTTCACCTAACTTTCGATTTTTTTTTGTTCATGTCGTATTGAATCATCAGTTTAGGACATGCTGTAAAACAGTAATTTTCAGGGTTGTATCATGTGTCTCAATTAATTATGCGTGTAAAGTTTTTAAGGAACGTAACTTTTTTTTTTAAATTTAGAATTTACGTGTAAGCATAACTCACATTTTAATTTATTTCTCGATGGTTTTATGGCCGTGGAATACTTGTAGTATGCATGTATGTTTCTTCTCACCGAATTACATAATTTAATTAGATTAATCAGCCTTAAATCAAAGTACAACCACTAAAAACGTGGAGTAGCAGGACTTTATTTTCTGCTGTCAAGGAAGTACAGGCGGGGCTTATTTTACCTGACAAGTAAACACAATCGCTTTACCTATTGGATTAATGGTTATTGTTACAATCGACCACAAGTCACAAAAGCAAACAGCTTCTGAGCCACTACTGTATCTGCTTCATACCCTTAGTAATGGAAGAAATGTCATCAGCTGAACACAGGAAATATTGATTGTTTAACATCTTGCTACACATTCTTCTTTACTTTCACTAATAGGTTGTTACAATTAGTTATATATAATTTTAAAAAGAAAATGCTGTGAAGAATTTGTAATATAAAATAAAGCTAAATGAAATAAAATAATATGTATTATGGAGTAAGCTTATAATTCGTGTACGAAAGGTGTTTTGTATTTGAATGCAAAACTGCATAAAATATAAAATCAATGCTGTGTATTTGAAGTAATTAAAACAGTTAAGTGACCTGTGTAGACTAGTCACACATGAGGTTACGTACGATGAGTTCTGAACAAATCTGATGGTTATGTGGAGCGTCTCAACGAATACGAGGCTAAACCTATTTCACAACACGTGATATATACTAAAACCCTATAGTAAAAATAGACATTGAACCGAATTGTCTGATCAAAAATGACAAAACGATTGACTTTTCTTATAAGAAACATCAGATATAGCGACGCTTTCAAAACCTGAATATCGGGAAAAAGTATTAAACCTCAACAGGGTGACGGTTATCGTTACTTTCAGCATCTAAAAACAAATAAAGAAACCCACACACAAACAACTATACCATTCTCACTGCTGTCTGAGATGGGTTTCTGAAAGATGACAAATTGATTTCCTAAATATCTTGTCTTTCCAGCATTGTACTGTTTGTCTATTCACCCATTCCTAATGCATATGTTGGCGTAACCCCTACTTTCTCCCTCCTAGTTCCATTTCTGCATTGGTTAATGAAGTTTCCAAAGCTTCCCATGCTCGAAAACACATTACTCTTTTAACAATAAGGGTTTCCGGTTCTACTTTGCAATTTTTATAAATTTAATTTAAGTTAAAACGAATTACAGTATACCAACTAATATAAGTTCACTCTGATATTTTACTTAGGATGTTTTAGGCTATCTTGCTTTCTAAATGTTTCCGCCTTAAGATAAGTTTATTGGCTTTATAAAGAACTTACATGAATTCAATCTTCCAGTACATTACAGTCACAATTAATTATATACCTGGTTAAATTAAGAGATATATTAAGAATAACAATTATAAAAGCGTTTTTGTTGTTGGTGCTCTTAATTTACCAGCACCATGTGCCATAGAAAGAATTATAAGTGAAATATCTCACTTTGCTCGAAATACGAGAAAAACTAGCATATGAAAATTAGAATTTACGAATAATTACAAATAATACCTAATACTGACAAAAGTTAAACGATCAAACACTATGATAAACTTATAAGCAGTAAAAAACAAAACGACGTTTCTTGGCAAATGAAAGGTAAGACCTTTATTATAGGTTGCATCCGACAAGTTTCAGTAACTAGTCGACTGTAACCTATAATAAAGATTTTACCTTTCATTGTACCAAAAAACGCTACTTTTGTGTTGTTGTTTTTTTTACCCTCAATATAGTAGCACAAAGTGCCTGAAAAGAAATTATATTGTAAATTTTCTGATTTTTTAGCAAAATGCTTATGGGGCAAGACTTGAGTCGTAGTTACACCTATAGAGTATGTCCAAAGATTAAGACAGCTTAGTACTTCACGAACATTGTCCAATAAAAAGTGGGCAGTTTAATAAAAAAAAATGGAGGATGAATTTCGTATTTTGCTGGTGTTTTATAGGCTGTTATTGACCTTCATGATACAGGGAGAGAAAGAAACAGTCGTAATATCTGAACAGGATCGACTGGTTCAACCTGTTTTCAAAATGGGCGGCCGATTTTGATCGAGACAGGTCTAAGGTGTATAGAAACAAGCAGTTGGCAATATTTTAAATATTTTTCATTTCTGAAACAAAATTATCCATACATCGAAGCGAGAAATTATTATTCTATTAATAAGAAAATAGAAATTTATTCCGCTACCATAATCTCAGTTATGATCAGTTATATGTTTTGTAAATCACTCACCAATTTATAGAGTGAGTATAGTTAACGAGCATTATAGGTATTTGTTCTTACATGTTACAATATAAAAAAAGAAACATATTATATAAAGTATTGAGTGTAGTTACAGAATATACTTTATAAGTATATATTTATATTTATAAATATACTTTATAAGCGTATTGTACTTCGCTTTTTCTAGGTATTCCAACGAAAGTATAAACAATTAATCATCTTTAACATGGAAAAGCTCAAATAGAAATTTTACTTCATCAGGCTGGCATATTAAACCAGTTCAAAGTTGTCATACGAAACGTTGGAATTAAATAACTTTCTTGAGTATAATAACGTTAGGAAAATACTTTTTCCCCCTACAACACCTACAATCTAGTTTCGAAAAAGAAAACACGTTCATATTTTAGTGTACTAGTTATTTGTTCAACATGGAAATATATATATGTGTATAAACACACACCATTTTTCATGATCAGTGATTTTGCTAGTGTAAACCAGTTTAATCAAGTGATTTGTACTTATCATTAATTTTATTTAAGTTACTAACTACTCAGATGATTACAAATAGTTTTAATTTTATTTTTATTCTTTAATTAACTTTTAGGAATTTCTTACATTTATATCAACTGATTATTTATTTCATCCATTAACTTTATTCATAATAGCCTATACTCAAAAGCAACGTGAGTGTATTCAAGTATATGCATTTTTATCCAACTAAAGTCTTTTTTTTCTCATGAATCCTCACTGAGGTATTAATTTTTATATAAGGTTAATACAATATATCTCGTCAAATTTATATTAATAACTTATTATTATGTCAACGAACTCAAATTCAGTAAGTTTCTCAATGAAACGTTATTAACATATTAAGATGTTATTCCATAGGATGGGTGACTGTTGGGGACAGCCTCCTTCGTCACAGAGACCACTGGTACATCCTAAAGTTGCGGGCAGTTGATCAAGGTGTACCCCCCAAGTCTTCGGAGGTCATAATTACTTTTGTTGTTACCGGAGAAAACAAACACCCGCCTGTTTTTACAGCTCTTAGTTACCAAGTGATCGTTGCTGAAAATGAGCAGATCAGCTCAGAAATCATTGCCGTGAAAGCAACAGACGCAGATGAAGGTAGTTTCCAGTCATTTCATTATGATAATTTTGGACACTTTTACTTATTTTTAACTTTGCTTAGTTAACAGATTTCATAATTTGTCTTTATTACCTAGATTGGATTGAATAATTAAAACATAGGTTGCGTAAAATGAAGTAAAATAATTTGAAAATATTATTTTTTCCAGTTTTATCAAATGTTTGCTTATTTTATAAGTATTTAAGAATGCGGCGGGTTCAGTATATTACGTACTATAATTTATTTCGGATGAGTCTCCGTTTTATTATGTTATGTATTACAATTTGATGTAACCAGAAATTTGAATTTGAAGTTAAAAGCTAATTGAATGTCGGTATGTATCAAATTTATTACATTTACCAACAAGATTGATACACAGTTTTCTTTTTTAACACATATATATATTAGTTTACAAATAATAATCGAATTTACAATAAAGATATAAAAGTTTTACAAGCTTACAAACAATACTGGAACTGAATATTTTATCGAAGGTTCACGATAAGCGAATTATTTCTATGATGATACACAGGTATACTTCACTTGACAGGAAGCAAGCTAGCTCCTTTACACGTTAACTTTTTGCACCGGCGAAAATATCTAATGTGCTCATAGAAAAACTAACGTTCGAAGTTAATTCTCTGAAGTTGAATGGTTTGTAATGTTCGAAATCTATAAACGCTCTTGTCAATCTGTAGTTTTCACATTAATGAATGTTTGTCACAGTTATAGCTTTCTGTAGCTAACTGTAGCAAAACAACAATATATCATTGTTGTTTTATTTGTTTATTTGTGAATTTCACACTAAGCTACACAAGGGTTAACTGCACTAGTCGTCCCTAATTTAATTTAATAGTAAACCTATTACTAATTTAATCAAGAAAAGCGAGAATATATCTGATCAGTTAATATTCCTGTAAATTCTAAGAACTTATGTTTAAAAAAGAATATTAAAAAATATATCAAACACACTATTTCTGTATTATTTAATGCTGATGTGATCTTTCTCGTAATACCAGAGCTTGCTAATTCGGCCAGGTTTAGGTTAAGACAGACAAAGAAGTGGTTGAGACGTTATTTATGCTATCAAATAGCAGCTGTTATTAAAATTAAAAAGCACTGAAGAACTGCAAAATATTAAATATTAAACTATTTTACCAAATCATGAAAAATATTAAATATGCGGTATTGTTTTATTATTATTTATTATCAAGCACAAAAATACACAAAGGGCGATTTGTGATCTGCCCATCACGGATATCGGAACCCGATTTCTAGCAGCAGAAGTCCGTAGACATACTACTTTGAAACTGGGAGGTAAAATACACGCATAATTCTAATCGTTATTTATTTTACTATAAAAAATAAATAATTAAATAATAAACGTAGAGAAACTGATTAGCAGAAATCATTTGCAAAAAATCTTTATACTAATACTTAGGAAAGTAAAATTCATAACTTACATAGTATAGAAAAAAAAAAGAACAAACAGTATAAGATACCCGCGCTTTGCTGCAAGGTTCAAAGTTCCATCCACCCCAAATACACCTCTCATGATTTACAAAGTCCCTAGTGGCATAGCGGTATGTCTACGGACTTACAACGTTAGAAACCGGATTTCGATAGCCGTGATAGGCAAAACATAGATAGCTTATTGCGTAGTTTTGTGCTTAAATTCAAACAAACAAACAAAACATTATTCTCAGTTATTTATACAGTCACCCTACTCGAAAAAAAGAAAACCCGTTAAGACCCGTGATACTCGAACATGTGTGCCACTTTAAGTCCTGATGGCCTGTAAGTGAAGTTTCGATCACAGTTTCAATCGTGCGCCCCCGAGATCTTGAATGGAGCTAAAATAATAAAATCAATGTTCTATTCATGTTCAGTAGCATACAGATCTAATTCTAGAAATTAACCATGCCAGAATAACACCTAATAGGTGATATATTCACCTTATTACGTCCTTTTTATGGGAACATAGATTAAAAACACAACGAGTCTGTACTACCAAGTTTTGTCATTCTCACTCCAAACTGTGGGAGAAATTCACAAGCTACCAAATAAATTCATATAAAACGTGGACCTTCTATTTCATATTCACACCAAGCAGTATTTTGGGTTCACTCGTAAAAAAAAAAAATCTTGGGACTTCTTGAACTCTTCACAAAATATATGATAAGTTATTTATTGCCTGTGTAATTTTTATATTATAAATAATCTGAGCTATGATCACATGAAAATGTATTAAAGAGAGCATGTGTATTTCATTTTAGAATTGACTAAAACGTTTCAGTAAATAACACAGACTACTTTGAATTACGCTTTCACAAAGAGGAAATTGATAAAAGTTGAAGAATTAATGCAGAAAACAAAACTTTTTTCAACTGTACAATACGTGCAAGGAAATAATTTTTGTCTAATTAAGTCAAACAGAAAATATCTGATTCATCTACTTTCAAATTTATCT